>NC_080035.1:33001089-33071089 GCF_030020395.1 Manis pentadactyla
AATATTCTGAAACTGTAGCAGAAGATACCAGCAACAATGGTAATGTAAAAATTTAAAGAAAGTTTAAAATATGGCTTCTATGGTGCAAAACAGATTATGATCTGCAGAAGTTATCACATACCTTTCTAGGAATAGTTTGCCAAAAGGCACAAGATTAAGTGGTGATGGATAAGGAAAAGTCAAAGGCAGAATGTACCCAAATCTCCAGAATAGGTTGGCATAACTTGTTTAAAATAGTTTCAAAATACTATCAGTTTACTATGCATGTAAACATAATAGCCATGAGTTCCACGTAGACTTTTGATTTACTGTGTTAATATAAATTCCTGCAAATGAGTTGCTGTATCTAAGATTTACCTGGGCTTTGCTCTCATCTTGCAGGTCCTGCAAACAAGGTTGAATGAACGTGTTAAATCATTCCATCAAGTTGATGGAGGAATTCAAACTGCTTCAAGCACAAGAGACAAGGGGGCTATTACTTTGCTTCTTAACCCATAACATGGCATTCAGAGTAATATCACTACGTCATCTATCAAGTGAAAGTAAAGTGAAATGTATTTGTGCATGTGCAGGAGCACACACGTGCATGTCTACAAATGTTAGACAAAACTGAAGAGATATTTTTAAATGGCAATTCCCTCCCTTCCTTCCTTCCTTCTTTTTTATCTTCTTTCTTTCTTTTTAGCTATTTAGAGGGAATCTGAATGTATGCATCTCCTTTAGATCACTTCCATGGCAGATTATGTAAAATTTCAACCTGAAACTAAGAAAAATAGAAATCCAACATTTAAGAAATATGAGAATAAATTGCAGATCAATTAGGATAATAAATTCATTAAGCCACTAAACATCTTAAATGAAGGAAATAAAGTCATTTATAATGATTCATTAATAAATCATTACATGAGGCAAACTTATATGTGAAACTAATATGTTAATCTACTAGTAATTTGCCATCTACCTCACTTTCAATGCTATAAAAATATTAGCTATTGGCATGACCATGTGAAAGTAATTCTTAAACAGTGAGGAAGTCTTTCTATGCCTATCAAAAGGGCTCAAAAATAAAGCATAGTAAGTAGTATAATTAATAGTCTATTATGGTTTTTCCATGATATAAAGACATTTTATATGACCACAAGTAAAACTACTATAAATGTATATTTTAACTTATACTGTATCTAAGACTAAATACTCTGAAATCTCCTTGGCATGTAGGTCATAAAAATTATCAGTAAATGTTAATATGATTCAACTTTCTACATTTCCAAAAACCTAAAGTTATGGATGTCCTGGAAAAGCAACTGAGGTCTTCTGCATCAATAAATGGCTCTATTTCTTTAATAATATTTGTATTAATTATGTAGTAAACTCACAGTAAATGTAAATTTTATTCTATATAAAACTGAAATCATTCATTTTATAACTAGCACGTGTGACTGGTTTGAAGATGTAATTCTTTCCCATCAGGGGGGACTTCATTTGATTTTGGACACATTTTACTGTGACCCAACTATGTCTAACACCCAGTATCTGCTATGCATTACAGAGTCAAACATTCCTGTTTCTCTTCAATACATTTGTTGAATAAATTCAAGGTCTTTTTTCTGCCAGAACTGTGCATATTACATTATCATCATTTGAACTTCAACATTCTCTAGAATATTGTGGTTTCATTTTTCCTTTTTAGGATCAACCATAAATCATGGTAACTGTGATATTGTGAATTATAAACAGATAACATTCTAATTCTGTGATTTACAACATGTACACTTTTTCATCTATAAAATCAAGCCACATACCCATTAGCTATTGTGACAGTATTAATGGTGTAATGGAATATTTATATAGGTCGAGCACTCCAGACACATATCATCTCATTTAACTCTGAAAGAAATGTAGCACTAATGCCAGACTCTGGGCCAGGTATACAAAGATGATAAGACAAAGCTTCTGCCCAGCAGAATTTTGGGCTGAGCACTAATGGATAAGGAGTGTATATACGTAAATAAACTGAAACATCTGGGAAAAGACAGAGGATGCTTGAGACACGTGAAAGTTCAGTGCGACCAGTCAGCAAAATGAATGGGAGATAAAAACATTAAGCCCATATTTTATATCAATTGTCCATCATTACATGTATGTCACGGGAAGATTATAGTTCTTAAGTTGCTGTTGAAGCACTACTGCAAGCTCTGTTTCTCAAGTTATAATTCATAAAGTAATAGAACCAGAGCCATAAGGAAGTTTCACCTGAGCTGTGGGTCAGACATGAAGAGCTCTGGGATTCAGAGAACTTTGTTACTGTCCAGTGCAATGATTCATAGAATTAAAAGAATCAGCATAAATTCAACACCTGTATTTCACAAGCTTGGAAATTGAAGAACAAAGTCACATGAGGAAGTATTTATGAAGAATATTTTATAAGAGACTATGAGATATGCTGAAGAGAAATTATATCTAATGGATAAAAATGGAGAGTATTCATGGTAAAAAATTTAAAAATGAAAATACTAATGGCCCTATATGTATGCTAACATTATCAAAATACAGAAATTTCTGAAGAAAAGAGGCTTTCACTCTGTGCACATCTGTATAGGTACCCAAGATACTAACAGGTTCAAATTTGTGATATATGTATATATCACATTTACTATTAATTAATTTGTGTAATGTCAATTTGGAATCTAAAAGGAGAAAACCATTTTTGAAGACTCACTCCTAATCCAAGTAAAATTAGAATCTTTAAACAATGACAAATGTGCAAAAGGAAATATATACCGAAAATCATTTTCACAAACTTCAGAAGAGTGATAGCATAGTGGTTTAAAAAAGCTGTTTTGCAGGAAAATAGTCCACAAGGTTGGATGCTAAGTATAAAACATCAATGATGGAAAATCCTAAGATGATCAGTTTGTTAACTACTTTAATTGACTTTAGTGCCCTGTCCTCAGATTCAGAGTACCAAAATGAAACCTTTCATATGAGTATGTCAACCATTGGAAATCTTGAGCACTGTCAACCAAGTAGAATATGACACAAGAGCAATGTTTGATGGTCTGAAGTAAATCCCGTTATTTGCGGCTGCTTTAAAAATTATTCCTAATTCTAAAATGGCAGGAGCCACCAATGAAAAAAAGTGTGCAAGAGTCACCAATGAAAGAGTTTTCACATTTTTTATGAAAACAAATAAAGGGAAAGGCCTTAACTATAGGAAAAATCAGGATACATATTTTTTAAAACCTGTATAATTATAGCAGAGAGAGAGAGAGAGAGAGAGCAGGGGGATAGTTTTGCCTTTTGTATGACTTATTTCATATACAGCTGGAAGTCAGTAAATGTCTAACCAGTTGATTATGGCATTTCGGTATACTTAGTCCAAGACTGAAATTCACTAATGCAGAGTAAGTATGCAGTAGTTTGTCCAACTATACATGCTTAAGATTTCTTTAATTGGAAAAAGCTGAGACTACAGGTTTATCTGTATCATATATTTAGTTTTCGGTAAATTAAGAATTAGATAAATTTCATAATAACAAAAAAGATGCATGTGAAACTGCATGCAAGGAATAAAACATGCTAAAAATGTATTGAAAATAACAGAAATTTAAGAAAAATCAAGAAACAATTATGCATGAAAATAACACTAAATAGCATCAATGGACAGATGTATTGTGGGTAAATAGAGAGATACAGCTTAAAGAAACAGTGAGTCTATTAACAGAATTAAAATGTCAAATATTACTGCCTATTCCACTAAAATTAGGCTACGGGGGAAAAAGCTGTAATGTTTTTAAAATCCAGAAAGCTCTACAGAACTTGGAATATGTTTGAAAATTTAGAAGACACAAATGTTTTTGGAGCTATGTGCTATTTCACAATTTTCCTCAGTAAGTATCTTTGACAAACTCCTAATTTTAGCCAAAGTTCATAATAGTGAAAGCATTTCTCCTTATACTTGGAATAACTGAAATAATCATATATGTCTATTATTTCTTGATACACTAATTTTTCATATTTAAATTTTAAATATGCTTAAACTCTTCCTACATTCAAAAACCTAGTAAAGTATTTTTATTTTTAAAAAAGAAACAGCATATTTACTCAGCACTTAGAACTTCTGAATTCTGAAGCCATAGGCCTTTCAGCTATCGGTGACTTAAATATTCTAAGTTAGTGTGGAATCAGTATGTATCTAATATGAAAATTTAAAAATACTTAAAAGTTATTCACGATTAGGATTTTAGATCAGAGCAATTCTTAGCATAGAAATTACTTTTGGTACCTATTTTTAACATTTTTTTTTCTAAGAATTATTTGCTGAATGATTTAAAGTGGTAGGCAGCTAATTCCATATAAGAAGTTCAAGCCTAAAATGTCACAAACATATAATTAATTTCTCTACAAATGTCTCTAAACGGAGGCACTTGTTTTAATACAGTTTATGTATAATAAGAAAGTTACAGGGCTAGTGTGAGGTACATAAGTGTGGTCATGAAAGAAAGCAATTTTAAATTTAGTAGACTCTATCAACATAGGAAGCCACAAATATTTACTAGTAATTTAGTATGTTAAAAGACAGATGAGAGAATGCATACAAGAGAAAGTACATATAAACACTTACTGTGACAGTATCAAAACCTATTAAAATTTCCACCATACATAACTACATGTGGAGTGTAAGTTCAATGGCAGTTTCACATTCCTAGGGAGAATATTAAAATAAAAACTTACTTTCCTTTATACATAATACATTAAAATATTGGAAAACCATGAGCATATCACCAAGGTCTTTATTCTGACAACAAAGTAATTTCAAAGTCTTTGACATGATAAGAAGTATCATTAGTTATCATTGGCAATACAGAAAGTTTTAGTGTATATTTATGGTCAGAATGTTCTATTGTGTCATATAAGTGCACCTTCTGACAGTTACATAATTCCAGCTTTTGGCCTTCCTATTAGTCCTTAAAGCATGCAATCTTCACAGTTGTTTTAACTTTCTTTCACCATGCCTTAGAATCTTCCAGTGATTCAGCCTAGATCAGTATGCATTCACAGATTGTCTACTCTGTTTATAACAAATGTGATATACAAATAACTTTAAGAAATTTACAGTCTAGTACTGGAAGCAGACCAATAGAGAAAAAACTTCCAAAAAAACAAGGAAAATGATGTAATGGAGATTTTTGAAGTGGGTACACAGGAAAACAGAAGTGGGATCCTTAGATCAACCTAGTAGAGTATTGTAAGAGTCTTTGTGATGGCAAAATAATAATAACAACAACGACAGACAGAACTCATGACCCACGGAAAAAGCAACGGTTAAAAAATTATAAACTCATCTTGAACATCAGGTGTACAAAGCTCTCAACAAAATATTCCCCTGGAATTCGTAATTCCAATCCTTGAATTGGCCGTGCTTTTGGTGGCAGTCTCTTCACTACCTCTGGGCTTCCACAATTCACTGTCAGCCCTTCTCCACCAGGGTTCTGCAAGAGAATTAACCCCTAGCATCCCAATATCCAGTGTATATCATAAATTAACTTCCCTCATGTATTTCAAGTGAAACTTAGTAGCAGCTATGGGGAAACTGAGAAATGAGTCACTAAAATAATTTTCTGCAGGGCTTTATTCTTTCACAGAACCCTGGTTGATAATGGCTGCTTGCTCTGTACGATAATTCTCATTTCTAATCTTTTTGCTTAAAACTTAATTCTTCTATGAAGCTTTATATTTTCTAACCATACTAATTCTTGTATTTCCACAAATAGGTTTTTAATTAAATATAAAAGGTATACATCAAAAGTAACATAAGGCACAATATACATAACATTTTTATTCATTGTTGAAGAAGAGGTTGTGACAAAATTAGAATTAGACTTTTAGAGAGCACCTGGTCCACTGACGTACTCCATATAGTCCATCTAGTTTAGCAATAATATTTGATTGAAATTTCAAAATAATTAGAAAATTTCCTTAATTCTATTTCTCCATTATGTCTAGATTTTGACATGCTAGCACCTAGAAAAGATAATCATTTTCTCATTGACATTCCACAGTGCAGATAATAATCTACAAAAGTATTGTACTCTTTCTTCCTAAGGGCTCAGCAAAGCTGTCTTCATGTTGAATGGAAAAATGTTTTATGTAAGCATTTTTACTTCTTGTGAATAGTCTTGGGGAAAAAGTTGCCCCACCTTAATTTAGTCTTTCCCCAATCATTCCTTTCTGTTTGATTAATTATTACATGTCCAATTCTATTTATTTTCTTTTTGACAGCTGTTAAATTGTGCCTTTGTGTAGTTACATTTTCCAAAGAAGTAATAAAACTGATGATTTGGTATCCATGTCAAAGAAGTCAATGTACCTAGTCTATATTGACAAATATTAAAATATTAAATTAAGACAAAAAAGATGTGGCGGGGTTCCTATAATCACATTCAAAACTTACCATTTGAAAACATGAATTTATACCTATTAACATAAAGTTCTAACATGCATACTAAAATAATATTTAAAATTCTTCATGAAAGTACTTCATGAAATATTACCTGAAAATAGCAGTTTTTGTCTGTGAAAATGGTTTAGGCTGATACAAATGAAATATAAACAGGAAATTTTTACAGCTTTGTACAATCCAGCCTTTGTTATTTGTTACATACTCTTTTGAAACAACTACTAGGACATCATTCAATAAGATTCACTTCTACTTCTTGATTGGCCCAATGCTCATTGTGTCTTTTAATCCAAAACATATCCATAATAATCTTTTGTATATTGTTGTAGCTCTACATGCAATGTAAATGACAGCTGGGCCTTGGAGGCATTGAGAAGGGCAAACAGTAAGCCTTTAGGAACTCAGAGATAACAATGAAAGCAAACAATTCTCCTCTTAATGTACTGGGAAGTAAATTATCACCTACCTAATGTATAACAGAAGATCAGCAGGTCTTCATAGATACTTCTTTCTTGTCAAAAAGGCTTTTTTTTTTACTAATACTATGTTTCAAAAATGTTTATATGCCAATTTTTAATGTGATGTAGAAATATACCTCATTCTGTGATTAAATCTAGTTCATATATTGAGCAGGAAAAAACAAGGCCACATAATCATATATTACCTTTTTCAATATGCATCCTTTTTGCCTCGTGTCCCATGTCATGACCAGCCAAATCTCCCTCTTTGGGCCCAGGGAGCACATTGGGTGATAAGCCCATCAGCATCTGGTTCATGGACAACCCATTCTGATGGACAGCTGTCAAGCCCAAATCGAAAGAACAAAAACAAAAACACGATAATACACACTGTGCAAATAAACTCTTCTGGACTCACAAGTAAAACATTATGGTCTAACTTTAATATTATAATCTATCTCTAAGAACACTGTAAGAATTCATAACCATGATAATTCTTGAGGACAGGCAAAAAAAATATTGAAATTGAAACCATTTTATCTTATTTTTATTTTAAATAAAAAATAATGTTCTTTTTTTTTTTTTTAATGTCTGGAACTTTTAAATGTCCATACTATTGTAACCATTACCAATGAAGTACTCAGGCTTTTATCTAGTCCATGACATTCTCTATCTAGTATGTAACCTTCCTTAACACTGCAAGAATTCCAATCTTAACATTAGAATACTCTTTAACATTATGAACTTAAACCATAACAATAAATTCTAGTGGCATGAGAGGACAAATAGCATTTTCATAAAGTTAAGGCACTGAAATAAGTTTCATTCTGGTCAACAAAACACAAAGCCTCATAAATATCAAAGCACTTCTTTAAAAGTTGGATTTGTTGCAAATGGTAGGATTTGTTTTGTTTTCTTCTTATGGCTGAATAATATTCCAGCAGCAGACTCACAGAAACCAAGAATGGGCTAACAGTTACCAAGGAGAAAGGGAACTGGGGAGGGTTGGTGGGAAGGGAGGGAGAAGGGGAAAATGGGGCATTATGATTAGCACACATAATGTAGGGGGTGATACGGGAAAGGCAGTATATACAGAGAAGACAAGTAATGATCCTATAGCATCTTACTACGCTGATGGGTACTGACTGTAATGGGGTATGTGGGGGGGACTTGATAATGGGGGGAGTCTAGTAACCATAACGTTGTACATTAATGATATCCAAAAAAAAAGTTGGATTTAAACTCTCACTTGAAAATACAAGTGCCCAATTAATACCTATTAAATGACTGAATGAATAAAAACAATAATTGCTCCCTTGAACTAGTAACAGTAACCCATCACTATTGAAATAATAGATGAACAAACTTCCTAATGATTTCCACAATCTAGTCACTAAATTTCTTAATAAATTGCCCATGAAAATCTTGCTTTTGTGCAAAAAATGGAAGAAGAATCATTCCATAAAACCTTACCTTGTCCGGAAAACAGATTTTTTTATACTATCATAAGAATATATTAGGAATCACCATTTGGAAATCACCACAGTAATACTTGTGTTAGGAAGACTCTTAAGTGGATGATTCTAAAACTAGTGTAGTGAAAGTTTGATGAAGAAGAGAATATTTACATAGTCTTAAAATATACCCTCACAAGAACTTATTATTTACAAGGGTTTAAAAAAAGAAACTTTACAATAGAGAAATCTGGTAGGGTAGTCACCACCTGAATCAAGTGATAGTTATGACAAGGACTGGAGAAATATCAAATCTCTCCTGAAACGCACTGAGAAGGGCACATCATCACGTCTGTGTGATTCCTGCCAAAAATACACAACCTAAGTCTGATCATGAGGAAAAAGCAAAAACTCCAAACTGAAGGACATTCTACAAAATAAGTGGCCTGTAGTCTTTAAAAAGTCAAGATACTGTAGGACAAAAAAGACTGGGGTACCCAGATTAAAGGAGACTAAAGAAATATGGCAGGTAATTGCAACATGTGGTCCTGGATTGGTTTATGGACCAGGAGAGAAATTTTGGTCAGAATTGGGAAGATTTGAAAGAGTTTTATACATTCTTAAAAATTGATCACTGTATTCTTTTCATTCTTGATAGAAACAAAGGAGAAATTCCTGCATGCTTGAACTACTATAGTTGTCCAAGTGGAAATACACACACACACACACATGCAATACACAATTGTGCATATATATTTACTCTAACAAAAAATTTCACAAACAATATGAAGAATTCTTGCATACTCTTCATCCAGATTCACCAAATCTTTGTTTCTATCAAGAATGAAAAGAATACAGTGATCAATTTTTAAGAATGTATAAAACTCTTTCAAATCTTCCCAATTCTGACCAAAATTTCACTTTCATAAAATTTTTTTTCTTTCTCTGAAAGGACAGTATCTTTCCAATGACAATATATTATAAAAGCATTAGAAATGAAACCAATATTCATCATTCTTTCAATGAAACCAATATTCATCATTCAACACTGATTCTAGTGTTAGCAGAGCACAAAATCATACAGAAAGTGTTTTATTTGAAAATGGTTTAAAGTAGTGGGAAACAGGATTTGCCAGACCCTGGAAATTTCATTGGTTTGGGAAAGGATGTCAAGTGATATATGCCTTTTTATTAATAAAGTTATAATAATCCCTTACAAAATTAGGGAAATATGTTTCATACAGGTCAAATCAAGTATTCACAGTTAGAATTATATTGAACTATACACTTGTCAATAATTAACTACTTTCAGAAATAATTTTAATACATAAATTCAACCTAATACTTAAGTTATCTACCTCAATAGAGTCTAGAGTCTATATTGACGATTTCTGCTTTATGCAAGCATTCATTTGTAATTTATACAGATACTTTCTAGCAAATGTCTTCCTACTATGAAAATATTCTCAGCAACCAAATAACTTCAATAACTTCGTGTAATTATTTTACACTATAAGCAGGATTTCAAAGAATAGTAACTAAATTCTGGAAATGATACAATAATTCTAGTTTTATCAACCAAGATAGTCACTGTATCATGTTCATTTTATTGGAAAGAGCACTAGATTCTGGTACAGACATAAAATAACCAGTTAATTGAATGACATTTTATCTTTAATTTTTTTGGCCATGAGGACCAAGATTAAACATCTAAAAGTGTGATCATGAAATAAAATACACCCTTACTTTTTTAGAATTTAATAATACTACATGATGATAATATGCTTTATCGACCATTACTAGTTCAAATATTAAAATTTAACAAATTTCAAATTCTTCAATTTATTGATCATCTGAATGATTAAGAAATACTTTTATAATATCAATTGTTTTGAATTCTATTTCTTTGAGTCCTGTGGATATCTTTGTTAATGCAAGGATGGATTTTAAAAATTAGTAAATTTCAAAAAATATATAGAAGGAGTGAGATTGAGGAATGAAGTTGAATAACCTGAAAACAGTGTGAACTTAGACATGAGATATTTGTGTGTTGGAGGTGTTTACTTCAAAAACTAATCTAGAAGGTTACTCACTTTCTCTAACTGTTTCATAGCTCAAATCTTTATGTGTGGCATCAAAGAGAGGGAGTTTATATCAGAACCTCTTAATGTAGGACCATACCTCATGATATTGCAAACTGGGAAACATAATTTTGAGAGATGGGTATTGCTCCAGAGCTTCAGAACATGATACATTTGAGATCTATTTGGAATGAGGGCATTTTGATTAGAAAAGCCAGCTGCACCTAATAAAGTTTAAAACGGTGACAAGTAAAAGTATGAGACCTACGGATTCTGTCAGAAGAGCTCTCCGTCCGCGCTGGGGAGCTGGACACGCTGCTGCTGCGGTGGGATGATGGGTGACTGCCAGGCCTCCGGCCTTCCTCGAGGGAGGGGGCAGGTGAGGGGCTGTCGGGAACACGCTCCTAAAGCACCGCGGGAAGAAATTGGAAGAAGAGGGAGGTAAATACATTGGACCTTCACTTAATGAATGTTGATTTTATTTAATACTATAGAAATGTGAAGAAAATAAACACATTCATCAACATTCTACTGTATTAGACAACTGCTATCTTCAGCGAAGCCACCGTAAGCAAAGATTGGTGAGGAGAATGGTTCTATAGGTATTCATCGCTGTAGTATTGACAAATATCAAATCCTCTTTGGATGAAGAGAGATGCAAAGAAGATGACCAGCTTGGAACCCATTATACAGCAAACAATTAACAGAACAAAGCAGGTTTCAATTCTACACAATTGTTCACTTAAGGAAATACTCAAATATATTCTATGGCTTCAGCAAGTGTCTAGCACACAAATCATTTAGCACACAAATCACCAGTGTGACGGACTTCCATAATAATAATAATACCAGAGGAACTGTTAACAGCTATTCCAACATGGTGCTGCTCTGGACACACCTGGATGGCCACATTGTAATGTATCTTAGAAATCAGTTATTATTTAACACTGAAATAACTTTGATTCAAATAACTTTCAGACTATCTGTTACTCTTAGTTCCAATTAAACCATGTCAATGTATTGGCAGAAATTCATAAAAGATATATTAGTTGTAGCCCAGGGAACCTGGCTATCATGTTTCCTGATACTATTCCATGTTAACACTCTGGTCCCACTTCGCATCTCCCCCACTAAGCTCTCTTCATCTTCCCCATTAGACTGAAGTGCAAAGATATTGTATAATTGTCTCCAAAGAGCTATTATAAATGGAGTTACACATTAAGAAATAAGATACTCATTTGTTAACATTTTTTTTCTTTGAGCAACAAGATATTTACACCTTCAGATATTAACACACATAGATCTTGAAGATCTTTCTTTCCAATAATGAATAACTATTTGGAAGGGCAGGAGTAAACTTCCACATGATACATCTTAAAAATAAGTACATGATTCCTTACTAGGATGCTAAGATGCCAATATCGAAAGAGCAGACAGTTTAAAAGGCCCGTTGGAGTCTGTTTTCAAAATATCATTGACTCATGTAACATGCAAAACAAAGACAAAGCTCAAAGCTTTGTACTACCCACGAGAATCAGGGTAATGCACATCTTTTGTCTCAGTGGTTGCACTAGCACAGTGGTAGTTACAGTCCTGCTTTGTACTAGAATCATCTGGAAAGTTCTGAAATGTGCCTATGTCTGGACTTCACACCCAGAGATTCTGGTTTATTGAATGTTATGAATTGACCTGTGTCCCCCCCAAAATATTGAAGTCCTAATCCTCAGTACCTATGACTGTGGCTTCATTAGGGAATAAGGTTTTTTCAGGTGTAAAGTTAAATGAGGTCATACAGGAGTAGGGTGCTCTCTTAATCCAACATGGCTGGTGTCCTTACAAGAAGACATTGTGAGGGTGAAAGGGAAAAATGTCACACGAAGATGGAGGCAGAGCCTGGAGTTCTGCAGCTGCAGGCCCAGGATTACCAAGGATGCCAGCCACCATCAGGAGGCATGGAGAGTCTAGGACACATTCTACCTAGAATCTCAGAGGCAGCTTGGTGCTGTTGACATCTTCATTTCAACTTCTAGACTCTAGAAATGTGAAAGTATAAATTTTTGTTGTTTTAAACCACCCAGTCTGTGGTACTTTGTTATAGCAGCCCTATTACTGAGTCTAAGTGGGGCCCAGACAGCAGTATTTTTTTAAGGCTCTCCCAGTGATTTTAATGTGCATCCAAAATTAAGACCATTTGTCTCATATCCTTGCAATTTTTTCAGTCCTGAACACTGTCAATAAACATCTTCAACAGATATGCTGAGGCTTAATTTTTGAGGAGCATAGCAAATAAAATGAAAATAACTAGAAAAAAGGCCAAGGCCTCTTTCAAAGTCCATGTGTAAAATGACTTCCCATATGTTACATGGGATAAAAATAGTCCTGTAAGAAACTGCATGACAAAAGAGTTGCAATATCAAGCAAATATTATAACCAAAAAAAGAAGAAAGTCAAATAAATTCTGCTTTCAGAAGTTGCAATGGATATTGCATCTTTTTGGAAAGATAACTTCTTGAAATTTACAATCTGTTGGGCTGTTCTAAAATGTGTGGACTGATTTCTGTAAATGACAATTAAAGCCTCCCAAAGGAGAGATGTATTACCAATATTACACTAAAATAGTAGTCCTTTACCTTAATTGATGGAGGTTAAGAATTAACAGCTCCATTTTCTGCAAATAGCAAAACTGACTATTATGTAGGTAAATGTAAGCATCACACAATAAATTTTCCTACCCAAGTCATGTGGAGTTGCATTTGAAAGACTACAAATAAGCAAACGAGTGCATAAGAGAGGTGGGGCAGCAAAGAGGGAAAGGGGGAGAAATACACTCCCCAAATATTAAAATTTACAATTAGCTGTTCAGGGAGGTTTATAGCACATCATACATTTACTATATGAAAGGACACTAAAGAAAGTTGGCATTCAACTGACACAATTTACAGATTAAAATGTCTAGAAATCTGTGTCCCAAATAACATGAAAAATGAGCACATCACCAGTTATTTTTCCAAACTAAATAAATTAAGCTATACTTCTGAATAGTCTGTTCTTTAGTGCACATGGCAAACAAATGACGTAAATTTCAAAGAAACAAAACATATATGATTTAAAAGCTGAGAATCCACATCTGGATGCCAAAAGTTATTTCCTATCTTCTAATTATAATTTAAAAGCAGCCTAGATTATAAATCTTTTTTTCTTAACAGTCACCCCTACCCTCTACTATGAAGCAGCTTCAAACTATACATTTATTATGTGTTCAGTTTGATGAATTTTGTCAAGATCTAGAACATTTCCATAACCCCAGAAAGATTTCTTATGCCCCTTTCCAGTCAATTCCTCCCATCCCCATAAACAACTTTCTGAATTCCATTACCAAAGTAGTTTTGCTGGTTCTAGAATTTCATAAAAATGGATTCACATAGTACATATGTTTGTGTCCGATGTTTTTACACAACAAAATGTTTTTGAGATTCAGCCACATTGCTGCATGTATCATTCATTTATTCTTTCATACTGTTGAACATATTCAATTGTACAAATATACCACATTGGTTAATCCACAAAAATAACTAAAAAAGCTCCTATCAAGTCTTTGCAATCACAAATGAAAGGATAATCTTCGTTTATGAGTAACATTCAGAGCTTAGATTGCATATGTCTTTTGGAGTATCTGTGCACTATTATGGGGTATAGATTTATAAAACTGGATAGTAGAACTTATTTATAGTCAGTGTAATTGTATTAATAAGTTATGCTATTAATAGGTTACCCTGCATACATGACCAGAGATACACCTTAAAGAGTCTAACCTTGATTTCTTGGAATTCTGATAAACAAGCATGCAGGTTTGTCTAAGCTTTAAAACTAATTCTTAATACAGCTACAGCTATCTCTTAACATTTGCATTACACAGAAACACATGGTATGTATTTGAGAGAGAACATTGCTTTTTTAAATATATTTTATATAAATAAAATTTCCTAAATTAACCATGATTTTCTTCAAAAGATCCCTCACATAAATGTTCATTCATCGATATATTTTAATATTCCTCTTAATGTTTATGTAATTGGACATATTTGCAATGGCATATGTTAGGCTGAACAGAGATAAATGCAATCTTGAAATAAATCAATCCCTCTAAAATCATTTTGCAAGTCTGAGTTTCCTGTCATAATAGATTTCTTATTGGTGCTAATGGAAAGCATGAGAAACTGTTCTTTTTACTGAGATATGTAATTCATAAAACACATAAGTACTTAATGCATAAAACTCTAGCAACAATGATTATACCATTAAAAACAATTATTTGTTTATTTTCCATATAAGTACATAAAAATTGTTTCATTAGTCAATATATTTGTCAAGATTTTCCTTCTTTTCACTCATGCATTATTCACCTATTCATTTGTACATTAAAACACTCTAAAGATCACATAATAAACTAAGTAAAAAACTGGATTAAAATATTAATGTAAATACATCTTAAAAGCATAATTTAAGAATTAGAAAATATAGGTGAAATTGTAGTATTTAATTTAGCCTTAGCTCATTTTTATTTTAATTATAGTTTTTTTGTCTAAGAACAAAGGATACAAGGACAATACTTAATACTTGTATTTAAAGAAATATTTTAATTTATGCAAATTTTGATGATTTAAAAGCTTAAGTGTTCATTTGAAACTTTCTATAAATTGAGACAACATATTCAGTCATTTCACTTAATGTATAATTTCAATCTTTGGAACATGATGTATTATTCTTTGAAGAATTTCATTAGATTAAAATCCATTGAGCAAGTAAGATTTGAATACACTGTTGCACAATAAATTAATTTATTTCAACAGCTTAATTCTTTTATCATATTTATATGCTTGCTTTTCCAGAGTATGCTATAAGATGGAGAATAATGGAGACAGCAAAGAATTGCTTAAGAGAGGATCTCATAATTATTACTGAAACAAAATAGATAATGAGTTTTATTCAGACATAATAAGAAAGAAGCAGTTCAATGTCTATAGGGAAACTATGTAAACTGGATTTATCATTTCATTTGTGTTCTACCCTTTAACCTTCAAGATGGGCCTGAAGTAGGACAAAGAGGAAGAATATTTAATTTAATACTTCAACACACTGCTTTATAGTCCTGCATCATAACTCCACCAATCAATAAAACACAATCTTTTGCAATGTTCCATCTTTATAAAACTAGCCACAATAATAAATGAAAATTTAAGAGGAATAGTCTCTCACTGAAAAAAAAAAAAAAGGTCATACTAATAAACTAATGGTTACAGAATAACAATAAAGGAAAAGCTGCATTTATTGCCTCTGGGTAGAACAGGAATATTGGTCTCTAATATAATTCAGAATCAAAGGTAGAATTCAAAATAATGTATTCTAAAATTCTAAAATATCAAACATAAACTGTTTGGTATTACACACGTGATAAACATTTTAAAAATTGCACTGCCAGCTGCCTCCTCTCTGCCAACAAATGCATTGTATTTTATCAATTTAAAATATTTTCTAAGAGTAAATCTAAATAATGGCAACCTCTCTAAGGGATCATTTCATTTAACTTCATGTTGTTCACTTTTTAGTTATCTGGATTTTCATCTTTTTATCAGACAGAGATTCCCTCACTGAACATGTGATAGAAGTGGGGAGAAGATGTTTCTCATACTGAATGTTATTTTGTATAACTTTTAATTTAAAAAATTGAACTTGACTAGCACTTTATATAACCCAAACTCAGGCTTAAATTCATTTATTTACAGAATATTTATTTAACATCTAATAGGTATAAGTAAACAAAACTGACAAAAATCCTTTCCCCCATGAAACATGTTTCATGAACTAGTAAATGTTGTTAGTGAAGTCCAGAATCACATACACTGATTAAATGTGGCATCCAAATTCACTTGTCCTGGAAAAATGAACAGAGAAGATAAATAGTAGAATTGGAATTCTGGGTTCAGAAAAACATTTAAAAGTACTTCTGGAAGACATGGTAAATAATGTTAATATACTGGCATTTGGTGGAGGATCAGGTACCCATTATCAAAACTCCATGACTCAAAGTTCTATATTGAGGCTGCAAAGGGCATTTACAGAACTTTTTGTTTTGATGATGATACTCAAGAAATATTCAATTTTGCTCAGTGTGAAACTGATAGGACCCATGAGTCTAATCATAAACAATTTACTCTCCTACTGACTCTTTGAACTTATTTAGTAGGGGAGGGGAGCATGGGGGAAGGGACTATATTTTTCCCACGTCCATAACTTTTCAGATTACTATTTGGTAATATAAGGTCCTACAGTTAGTTACTTTAAGCAACAAAATACAATGTTAATGCAAATTGTAAGTGATCCCCATGTAATAATAAAAATGAACATCTTAATGAAAAGATAGGTCTTCCCTGTGTACATGGCAATGGTTAAAGCCGACTTTTTATCTAGTTAATGCAGTGTGTGTTCTTAGAGACCACCAGAACTATGAACTGCTCATATGTGGTTCCTTAGAGGGTCTAATCTCTCTCTATGTTCCTCTGTCCCTTGAATATCTTACCTAGTTAGACCAGGATGCTTGATTCAAGTTGATCTGGGGGCAAGACCACGTCATAGATGATGTCACGTGCTCTCATCAGAAACACATTGTGTGCTCGGCTGCACTTCATGACACCAGCCAACCACTGATGATCATGGCCCAAATTCATCACACCACAGGGACTTGCATTTTGGTGATATTCTAAATATATCATTCCTTACTCACTCATTTGCTCGAAGATTTATATGAACAGGAAGTTTCCCTGTGAATTATTTGGTTATCCTGAAGGATAGTTTGTATGGGAAAGGCAAGAAAATGCTTGACTCCATGTCTTTATTTATCTTTTATTTGTCCTTTAAAAGAAACAATTCCATACAATTCTCCAAAGGTGAACAATGAGTTTATTTTTTAATATTATTACAAACTCAAGGATTTAAAATATGTAGTATATTTGAATACATGATGTATGATATCCTTAGGGATGGTTATATTTTAATGTTTTCTTGTTAGCATCTTCTTTTTATATTTAACATCAATATGCAAATAAACATTAACAGAAGATACTTGACTGTTTTTCTAAACTCAAGTAAGAATTATATGAAATTATTTTTTGTAAAAAAAATTTCATGTCTGAAAGTAACACATACATCTAGAGTTACTAAAGATTGCCCAAAAATAAACTGCTCTGTACCTAAAAACAAACAAACATGAGGCACATGACATGACTCTAAGATTTTAATCTACTTTGAGGATCAGGTCACTCTGGTTCTAGTTTTTATCATTTTCAAACATGTAGAATTTCATGCACATGAAGACCAATTTTCTAATAGAGTATTTTAAGGACCTGCTTTGAATGAAAGTGTTAAAGACTGGAAAACTTATACATCATATTTTTGAATGTTCTTTTCAATATTTAATCTTTAAATGAGAATGTCATAAACTATTTCTGTCTCTCTCTCTCTGTCTCTCTCTCTCTCTCTCTCTCTCTCTCTCTCACACACACACACACACACACACACACACACACACACCAGGTCAATAGAGAAAATTAACAAATTTAAATCATTAGTCATAGTTCCTGTTCTCAAAAAACCTGTAATGTGGCATGAGGGGGAAGATGTTTATGCAGCAATGTAGAATCATTTGAATGTTGCTAAGTTCTCAAAAACAATTCTGTATTATCCTGGGAGAAAAATGAAATATGAAAAAAAATGCACTTAAAAATCTGCTTTGTATACTACTGCAGTGAAACCCCTCACCCCCCAAAAAAATCAAAATACACTTTTGTTAGGTAAAAGGAGCTGAAGGAAAAGAGTAAGTGAGCAGGATCTTAAAACTATACAGTTGCGACTATATTTCAAAAGCTTGACAAGGATTCATTATAAGATCCTACAACTTCTTTTAAAATAGGCAATAGTGAATACTTGGGTAGAAAATTAAACTAGTGATAAGATGAAGATCATGTCAGTGTACAAAGACTTCTAATGATTTTATAAATACTAATTTAATCATTTTGACAACCTGATGGGACAGTTATATCATTAAACTATTGTACCAAAAAAAGGCAACAAAGAGATATTAAGTAACTTGCCTGAGGTCATCAGACTAGAGGCAAGTAGAACTGGAATATAAACCCAACAAGTCTTCCTCCAGGATCCATGTTTTAAACCACTAAATATATTGTCTTTTTTCATTTCAATTTTATTATTTTTTAATCAACAGGAACCTTTTTTTCAAGTTCCTTATGATATCACTGTGAATTTATTAAATAAAAAGTGAGAAAAATATTGATTAATTCAGGGAGATTTGGGGTTACTTGATGAATGATACCCAAAGAGAATCAATTAGAGGAACATTTCAGCCTATAAGGAAAATTGATCTCTTGATTTATACTGTTTATTTTCCTCAGAGATTTAAGGGAATACAAGTAATACATCCTCTTACAATTTGGAAATGATACAAAGATGGTATAAATAGCTAATATGATTGTTTAGAGTGTTAACACTCAAAAATATCTTAAGAATCTAAATCAAAAGACTGGAAAATATACTTACTATGGATAAATGCAAATCCCCAATGTAAGTAAAAGATGTAGAATTAACTTAGTAGAATTTCACGTTGCAAAGGCATGATATTTATTAAGTCATACATTCAACTAGCAAAACAGTTTTATGAATTATGACTATATTTAAAAATTATTGTCAGAATTGAAGTTTACATTAGTTCCAGTGTCTCTTCACTGGGTAGTTTACATCTAGAGTATTGTACGGTAAGGACTGGAGAGGAGGGGGTGATTTAAAAAAGAAAAACCATCAACCAAGAAGCTTGATGAAGAATGGTAAGAAATTTAAAAATTTGGTCTGTAGGAAAGAGACACTATAGGTACTGTAGTAGTATTTAAATGGTTAGAAGACAGAAGAATTTGTATACAGTTTTCTTCCAAAAGAATATAATGAAGTTAAGGTAGAAACTATTGAGATGAAAATATTAATTTGATTAATGAACACCTTCCCCACTCTTAAATTTGCTACAAATAGAATAGGCCCTCTACAAAAGCTTAGATATATAAAAATGGGCAGGGAGGATGCAGAAATTATTTCTCCACCATGTGGGAAGCTGGATTATATAGCATCTAACACCCTGAGGCTATGTCTCTTCATGGTCTAAGAATGTTAAACATTACAAGTATATGGGTCTCACTGACACATTTCCAGAACTTTTATAATTTAATACATTCTTAAAGAGAGTTGGCTTTTAGGGATTTAAATTAGAATTACTATTGTCTAAACAGTATACTTCCTCAAAGTTACCTTACTAAAACATTTCCAGTAATCCAACACAATCAGCCAGAGAAAGTCAAAATTTAATACTTGGGCAGCACTCCATCATGAAGACTTGCATTTAAAGCAAATAATGCTATAGCAGTACTATCCTCATTTATACAGTTATCTTTTCCTCAATGCTTTTAATTTCTTTTTTTTCAACACCAAATGCTACGGCTCTATAGCATTTGAGAGTTTAGTTTGAGTGGCCTCAGTTATGCAAACCTACGTACGATTCACATGGGTTTGAGTTACTCAGAGATCTAATGCAGGGATCAGCAAGTTTTCTGTAAAGAGCCAGCTAGTAAATGTTTTAACTCTGCCTTTGTATGTGGAAATAGCCATAGACATTATGTAAATTAAGAGTATACCTAAATTCCAAAAAAAAATTTTTAAGGACACTAAAATTTGAATTTCCCATGATTTTCACATGTCATTAAAGATGATGATTCTTTGATTTTTTCCAAACCACTTACAAATGTGAAAACGCTTTTAACTCACATTCCATGCAAAAACTGGCAGGAGGGTGGATTTTGCCTGAGGATGGCAGATTTCAGACCCTGCTCTATTCCTTGTACTAGAATGTGTATTTTCATATATAAGTTTATGATAAAATCATTGGAGCTCCTTTACACCATAAAAACAGGTAACAGAATATTTGAAAATACGTTACTCTGAGAGCCATATTTTTGCTTCTCTTCCATCCATCAAATCCTTACTGCCATTCTCATTTAGATTGGGTTTATAATTTTTATTTTTGTCATTACTGTCAAAAACTGTGAATGGTACATTCCAGCACATGGAATATCTTTCAAATTTGTGTCTTCTCTTCAAAGGCTATTGCTCTTGTTTTATCATTCCTTCAGATGGGGCAAATCTTGTTTGATATCTAACATTTCGCTGTTAACCAGCATTCATAATTAGAATCTTTTCAGGCAAACAAACTTGCAAGCACTATTTTTATCACCCACTTGGGTGCCGTGTTATTTAATGTGACATAGGATGAGTCAATAGTTTTCTTTGGAGAAAATAAAAACTTCTCCCAAATTAACTTTAATATATATATATAATATCCTATCAGTTTACTAAGCATTGCTTATACTATAAAGCCTCCTATATGTAAATTTAGACAGGTTGATTTATTAACTTGTTTTCCCTAATATTTGGAATTCCATAGAGAATCTATTCTTCATTCTTATTCTGTGAGGACATACCATGATTTTTCTCAGATCTAAAATTATTTTTATGCAAAAATATTAGAAATATCTTTACCAAAAATATTAGAATTGTCTCATGTGTTTCTGGAAACATGTTTACTTTCTACAGTCTTTACACGTCAGCATCAAATTTGAAGTTCTACAGACAACTAGCCTCAAAGGTAAAGAGCAAATAGGCCATTTAGGACATCCACAGTGGCCAACTGAACTTCATTGTGATGTTGGGATTAAAATTGGCAGCTCTTACTTTGTTCAATTATTCTCAGTTAAAGCCATTGTTTCCTATTTAGCTAACTACACCACCACCACATTCGAAAGTTCAGAATTTTCTTTAGTCTTTCTTTAGCCAAGTTTCTGAAAATATTTGCCTCAAGCGACTATGAAGGGGATATCACTATAACTTAAGGGGTTTGTCAAACATTTCAAGACTAGAGTTCCCTCACTGTCTTATTCCCTTTTTGCATATTTCCTTCCTTTCTCCTTATCTTCCTCCTCTCTATTCCTAACCTTAATTTAATCAACCACAGGAATGTTGCTGACTTTCCAATAATCTAAATTGTTTTCTAAAGAAGCCCTCCAAAGGAAACCTTACTGCTTCCTCCTACTTACCTAAACCTTAACAACAGGATTTATTAAAGGAAGCTTCACTATCTAACCATGATAATTAAAATTAGATAGAGCACAAACTATTTTTGAAGCACATGTATATTGAACAAATAAAATAAATGAAGCTTTCTGATGTAACTGGAATCCTTTGGATTCAGGAGTATGACCAGCTAATGTCAAAATTATCTACAGTACAAAACTAAGTCATCCATTATGACATTAAACTGCTTGCTCTTCGGTCATATTTTTTACTTTACCTATAAATCTAAATCCTACCTAAATAAGAAATTACCAAAAAAGTTCTCCGTTTTGAAAGGGAAAATTATATAATTAATATTATGAAGAGTATCTTCTATAGTAATTCTTACTAAATTTTTAAATGAGAATAATCACATCCTATAACAAATACTATCATTTGTTTTGTTGTTTTTTTTTTAAAGTAGCCATCAAATACAATGACAGGAACAATTAGGTTTTTTCTTTGGCTGAAATCTTCCTCTAGGTCACTTCAGTGAATGAGGGGATGAGAATATTGAATTCTCAATAATAACTACTACCAAAAATGATCGTAAATTGAATCACACAGCGATGCCTTGATTCACATATCATCTGCTAACCCTAACCCTAACCCTGGCCCCTGAACCTAACCCCTCTCCGTCACCATCGACGTCGCCCACAACTCACCGTAACCCTAAACCTCAATCTCGCCCTCACCCTAAGATTAAACCCAGACACTAACTCCAACCATAACCCTATGCTCCCCGTACACCTAAAAGTCACTCCGAATAAAGAAGAATTTTGAAAAGGTCTCCTCCCAGTTCTTGGCTGATGACAATTTAGTATTCATTGACATTCTTTCAGATAAAGATTTTTAAGAAGTTGATCAGGGTCTTCCATGTTTTTTGTTATTCTTCTGGTAAGAACACTTCAGAAAATGATATGAGGACGTAGTATTCATCTTTTGTAGAGCCATTATTATAAGAAAAATTTGCCTATTGTTCAACATTCTATGTACGTAGTAACAGGGCCTTTTTTTAAATGTATAATGTATCGTGCAGAGCATTTTCATGGCCCTGTGCTCGGCCTATTCATCCCCTGCACCTGCCCCCCCACCACTGGTAATCATTCATTGTTTTAGTATCTCCAGAGTTTTGCCTTTTCCAGAGTTCATACACTTGGAATCATACAATGTGTAGCCTTTTCAAACTGGCTTCTTTAACTTAGCAGTATATATTTAAGTGTCCTCCATATGTTTTCATGGCTTGAGAGTTCATATTTTGGTTCTGAATAATATTCCATTGTATGATGTCTATGGTATTGCTGCCTAGGCATCCATTTTGTTTGACCGAGTGGCTGCAGGGACCTTAAATTGATACTAACCCTTCATGTAAGTTCACGCCACAGATAGCAGCCACAGAGTCACATGCAAAAGTAGGGCTCTGATATGACTTCCCCAACTGCCCTTATGATCAACAGTCTCCCCTTAGACAAGACCCTGTGGGGCTTACTGAAACCCTGTTCTTTTGGTTTTAATTGACCAATCCAGCCCTAGCCCCAGAACTCCAAGGGCCCCACCTGTGGACCCTAATAAAGGCACGTGCCCCAGGTCCTGTCTCACTCTGTCTGTTGGCACTCTGCCTTTACCTCTCCATTGGTACCTCAAGGCATGCCAGGTAATTCTTCCAGGAGCTGTGAGTAATAAGCTTCTCTATTTCAATTTTTCTTCTGGTCTGTTCAGTAACCATGGTTCACCATCCAGCATCCACGTAAAACTTAACAAATATTAATTTAACAAAGTCATAACATATGGATGTACTACAATTTTTTTTGACCTACTAAAGGACATCTTGGTTGCTCCCAAGTGTGGGAAATTATGAAAAAATTCAGCTATAAATATTCATGTACAAATTTTTGTGTAGACATAAGTTTTCAACTCCTTTGGGTAAACACCAAGGAACTGGGTAAATATATACAATCGTACAGTAACAGAATGTTTAATTTTGTAAGAAACCACAAATCTGTTTTCCAAAATGGGTGTACCACTTTGCACTCCCACCAGCAATGAATAAGAACTGCAACCGAACCTTTTATGTAAGACATGCTCCAGAAGCTCACCTAATTCAAGTGCATTATATTAACAAAAAGAAGGTAACGATTATGTCAGATAAGGATAATGCAGCAGGAGATATCTTTTACTTAGTTTAAAAAAGAATATATCCTGATAATACATTGAAAGTTCTTTGATTTAAATACACATTATAAAATAGTATGAATGAAAAAGTATACACATACAGGCACCCACACACATTTAAATGTAAACACCTATCTCCCCACAGAGAGACAGAGACAGAGAATTTTGCATAGATACAAGTATACGATATTTGTATAATAATGTTATCTTCCACTTAAAGTGTATCTTGAATTTATAAAAGACATTCCATTTTATTATTTTGTTTAGCTTTTACATCTACACTGTACTATCCATATTTTAGATGCAAAATTGAAGCAGAAAGATTGTTACATACCCAAAGCAGCACGGATATTAAGTGGTAAATAATCTTTAACCCTTCTGGTCTGCAAACAAATCTGATACTATTCTCTATACCTTAAGGCTCATAACATCACACACACACACACACACACACACACACACACACACACGTATGCATGCACACACACTACCATACATATTACGTACATGCACAGTTTGAAATATATCACTAAATTTCTCATCTCCCTTTTAACAGATACAACAGAGAACTTAAAATATGGTACCCCTGTTTCTACTTATTACAAGTGATTTTTTTTTCCCTCACCATCTATTTACTATCACTTGGCAATTTGGTATAGAATTACTTGGGGAATAAGAAAATGGACTGGGAAATGGTGGCTTACAACGATGTTTGGCGTAAGACAAAACAATCACATGAGAGAACAATTACCTTAATTACAGATGTCTCAACTCTGGAGGGAGGGCTCTGGACTTGGGCTGCTGCTGCCATGTTTGCGATGGTGCTGAGATGGTTCATCTGGCTCATGGCCATGGTGACGGATGCTGGAGGTAGACTGACAGGAATGAGAGGGTGGGGCATCATCATAAAAGGAAGTTCCAGTCCTGTAAAAAATACATATATATCACCACTGCATGGTGCAAATAAAACTATGAAACATGACAAATCCCACTTACTAAAATGGTTTAATACATGACTCATCAAAATTTGAAGCATTCAAAAACGTTATAATAATGATACTCAAAGGAAAACCATTTGTCCTATCGATATGCAAGAGTACTAACTTTCCACTGAGGGAAATCAGGCTTGAAGCTAACTGGTTGGGTGCCATATTTGATCATATTACCATTCTTCATATGTTTAATATAAATGGTCAGTTATTTGCTATATTACTCTTCTGCTCAGTCTAATTCTTATTTAAAATACTCAGGTTTTCTTTAACATCACAATTAGTTGTGTAAATGTAGTATATCTCTTTGTTATGTCCTATATTTTAGTAACTTATAATTAGATGTTTTTCTTTGTAACTACTATGTTTAGGGCTAAAAAATGCCATTGTACCATTTAGCAGAAGGTGGCTCTGCTGAAGATGGTGGAAAGGATGACTAAGTGGAAGGCCACATGCTCCAGGCATATGGGGATGGGGAATGGAAGCCTGACATCCCTGGGGTGAGGAAGAGTACCGTGTTTTCTCATCCCAAGAACCTTCACTGCCACCTGTGGGGAGTGAATATAAATAATGTGGATATAGTATTATTTCAAATCTTCTAACAACTAGTTTGAATTGAAGTTTTGAAAAAGAATAGCAATTTTGGAGATTGGCTAAGTGATTTCTTGGGAAATAACCTTAAGTAAGTAAATATCCCCTAAACCTTATTTTTCTTTTTGTTAGATGGATTCTCAAATTTTTTAAAAAATAAAATTTATACAACATTTAACCTGTTTGTGGAGTCTAATTCCATCTGACTAACCAACTTAATATAAAATGGACTTTATTATATACCTAGAGAATTAGTTACTTCTTGGAAATGAAGCACACTGGTAGTTATAATATACAGTTATCCTTGTATGAAACAGCATCCTAGTCACCACTCAGAGTTAAAGTTCCTCACTTAATTCCAGAGCAAATACTAAACATGGAATCATTAAATGACCAACAGCGTTAGACATAGAACAGAGAACCTAAAAGATCACTTTCAAGAGGAAAATAATGTCAAAGCAATAAATTACATGTGTGTGCATCAACAAAAATAGCACTAGTTCTAACTACAGAGAGACATGTTTACAGTTGTGGCAATATCAGTGCCAAAGTCAAAATAGTCCATTTGAGGGCTTACATTCCAATATTAGTGGCCATGTCTTCACATCAATAGATCTCAAAACACCTTATTAGGATACCCCTTGGAGGGTGTTTATAAATTATTTCAATTTAGACATGTCCCCAAATTAAATTTTTCTAACATTAATTTATTGTTTAACTGAATCTGTTGAACATAAAAACCACCCACTTGAAAAATAATTTCTATAATCTCACTGTTAAGCTTATGAATTTCTATTTCTTTAAAAAAGGAAAAGAAACTGTATTTTCATATAATATGCTAAGAAACAGCAAATGGTTGGGAAGACTCCAATTTAAATGCTTTAGCTCTATTAAAAGTCTCATTGTAAAATCTCTACGACATAGTTTTTAATGAAGAATACTTAGTTACTGCCATGATTTTTTTTTCCATTTACTTCATGAAGACATTTAAGGTTCAATATAAATTCAAACTCATTAGCTCAATACTGTCTGGATCTTAGAGTAAATTGTTCAGAAGTGGGTAATGAAAACTCAATTCAAAGTCTTCAGCAATCAAACAAAGCCATTTTATTAAACAATGAAAAGAATCAATTAAAATGGATATCTTTATTATCTTTATTATTTTACAAGAAAGCATGACAGCTTTTGGCTAAAAAAAAAAAAAAAAGTTTATAGCTTCATACAGAATGACTCACATAAAAGACATTTCTCCAGCTTGCTCCTGCAGTGTGATAAAAAAGTTGTTCACTTTCATCATCACATACTTATATACCTTATTTCTCTATTCATTACTTTTTGACAGTTATACCAAAGTCCTACTCAAACATGCAAAAACTATTAATATGTGAATTTTTTGAATATATGTCAAGAAAATAGTCAGTGACAAAACATTTTAAACATCTCCACTTTACATTGCCTTTACCAAAAAATGTGCAAATTTTTTTATTTTATGTTTACTTCTTATGTTGTCAGTTAAAACAAGAATTGAAGCATAATCATTATTTGGAAATAGAAGTAACACTTTGGAATAAATGCTATTTGAATATGGGAACTGCATTAGAAACTTATAATTAATAGACAATTTTCTCTGTGCTCTATTAAATTTAAAATATCCAACAAATACTAGTATTACATATTCATAGATTATCTGAGGATAATTAATTAACACACAGATTAGAGAAAAATATTCATATTCAGTTTTTTGGATTCAGTTTGAGTTCTATTTATACTAATTATCTACTTTAGTTTTTCTATTCACTTGAAGTAATTTCTTCTTTTATTTGAATCCTGATTGTGAGTTCAAAAATGGGGAAAAGCCATTTTTCCAAATATATTTCTATCTTCATTCTCATGTCAGTGGGGAAGCACTATAATTCTATTTTTTCACATTACCAAGGTATAAAATATTAAACAAAAATTCTGATTAAATCATTTGGAAAACAGATTATAGACAAATACTATATACTGTCACATCTTTTTTACATCATAGGTTATCAGTCCATTGTATAAGGGTAAATATCAATCATGCATATGTGAATTTTCCATAGCAAGTTCATTAACACTAGATTGGATTTTCCTACTACATAAAATGCTCCTAGCCATCACCGCCAATCATCATTTGTTAAATACTCATGATGTTAGCTCATTTGGGTAATAAATACAGCAAACAATTAAGAAACTAAGTCTGATGAAAAATGTACAATATATAACCAAGTCAGCTGTAAGTGATTTCTGCATTATTTATAACATCCTTCTCCTCTATTAGCATGAATAAATAAGAATTGAAAATAGTCCACTTCAGAACAAGGCATGTCCATAATTATTAAAAGTATAATTTAAAGTGCTTTGGTTTAGGCTACTATTTAGTGATATAAGCCAGTATATATGTACAATGTCAACATACATATACACATATATGCCTTTAAGATTAAAGTTTACTATTATGACCACATGAAAACTTGCAGAAGACAAAAAAAATCAAATATTTAAGAGATTCTAATATTGCTAAGGGAGTTAGAAAAAGAAGGAACTGACTCATTTATCCATTCTTATAGAATTGTGCTATTTGACTTTGCAGTGTAATAAAAAGATGAAGTAGATAAAACCCCAGTATGTTCAAAGAACACATACTATAATAGGGTGTTGAGGCATGTACACAAATGTTGACAAAATACAACAGAAATACAAGATGTTTTTTAAACCAAGAAATATAATTACAAGCTCATGAAAACACTGAGTGCATCCAGCTGTTTTATAATCTAGAATCTAGAATCATATTTTAATTTGAGGGGAGGGGACTAAAAGGGACAGGGTCTCCCACATCTAGTCCTACACACAGATTGTGGAGAAGCACTGAAAAGCCTCAGGCTAGACACCTGCTTACACAGAGTAAACAGATCTGTGCTGCTTACAGTAGAACACACAAGCAGCTACTGTCTGATGCAATCAAGTAGATAACCACAAGCACCATGAAGGCCAACTACTAATGCTATGGTGTGATTCTGGTAGGTGAAAACTAACCTAGGTCCAGACTTGCAGCAGCCAGATGTAAGTGAGTCAATGGATATAACAGAGAAAATTGAAATTAACACCTAATTGCCCATATTGTCTCTAGCTAAAAATGATTAATTATGCTTTTACATAATGTGAAACAATTTACTTACCCTGCCTAATTATATCAATATTAAGAATTTACCAATAATTGCATACTCAAATATATGGAATTTATATACAAAAAGTGATTGTGTGTGCTTAGATTTCTTTTCATGTAAAAGATACATATTCCTCAGGGACAAGGTGATTTTAAGATTAAACTTAACTGAAATCTGAATTCGTAAGGTCTAGATGTAAGATATTACCCCATTTTACCTTTTCTACCTCAACATTAAAACAGTTATAGAGTACATCATATCCAGTCTTTTTGTGGGCTCAGACTATTTTCTTTGGTTTGCTCCCATTTTATGTCTTTATCATATTTTGTGATACATATTTCATGATAAGACAGAATCTAAACACAGAAATACACTACCTTGGGGAGAAACACTTACATTTTGAAAGCCATCCCTACTCTAAGGGTAACCAGTCAGAACTGATGGGTTACAAATATAAAACGGTTTCATTTTTTCCTCTAATTACTGTCTTCAAACAGCTCTGTCAAGGCTCCCTTTCCTGACACTTCATAACCTTGAGCAATTATACAAAAAAATCCATCCTTGTCGACACTCATATTTGCTTACCAGTCTCCATGAGCACCTCCCAGCCCTAGAGTGCAGGTTCCCTACAAGGACTTGGCTAGTTTTTCATCTGTCCTTGTCTTTCCCCACTCCTGGGTAGTTGTATAAAGGTCTCTTACCCAGGCAGTTCCAGCTCAAGGGCTTCCTGTACTGTTACTTCTATGACTATTGGCCATTTAAACCTTCCATGTGGCAGGTGACTAACTGGTAAGTATCTCCTATGGTCTTGAAGGAGAACCTCTTAACAGCAGAAGTCTCTGAAAATGGACATCTCCTTCAGCTCCCTGCTTTCCCGAGCTCCCCAAACCCCACTCCCCTTCATACAAAGGCCCTTCTCCTGCTGTGGGGCATCTTGCCTGGTAATGTCCACTCTCTTTACCCAGACACCTCTTTATACCCCTGCTCAAATATGTACAAAGAGCAGATCAGCAGTTCACACCAAAGCAGAAATCCAGCTATTAAATGAGGTAGAGGCATCTTTAACCTTTGAATAATTCTCCTGGATCTCTCCCCCTTTTTCTTGGTGGTGAGGAAGGACTCTCAAAAAGACATCATGAAGCCACAACCCCCCATGAGGTTATCTTTTCATTACGATCACTTCTTCAGATCCCTTCTCTGCATGGTTGGACCCTCTGTTAACTACAAACAGAGGGGGAGGACTGTGGAGTCCAGAATGATAGTTAAAAAACAATTCTGGTTCCTCTAATAAATACCTATTGTTTTTACCTTGTTTAAAATGAGGAGTACCTGGTACCTTCTGTTCTTTGTGGGACAGTAGGAAAAATTCTCTTACATATCTTAGTATGCAGTAGATTCAGCAGAACCATCAGATATACTATATCCATTGTAAATAATATTTTAGCAACTGGTTCTTATAAACTCAGATAAAGAGAAAGAAATGTGATTTCTCAACATGTGAAATGTTATTTTACAAATTAACTGAAACTTTAACAATTGAGAGAGAAGTTCAAAGAAAAAAGATGACAATGAATAAAAAAACTAAAGCATGTTTAAATCTGAAGATAATTAATAAGAGAAAGAAGATCATTTTGTTTTTTGGAACACAATTTTGAGGCAGGAAAGGAAGTGGAAATGTCTTGGGGAAGGATATTATTATGTTTCTCTTTACTAAAATATAAAAAGTTTTGTATATGCATATGAGTGGCACCAATTATAACTCTAGCCTGCACATAATTGCTATTGGATCCTAACTATATCTAATATGGAATAGGTTCCAAAAGAGAAGGCCATGTGTTATGGTAACACTTCCATTGTTTTCTACTGACCAAGCAGTCACAAAATCCAGATTCAGAGAAAGGACATAGAGATTAGCATTTACTGCAAACACAATGAAATAGTTATATATGTCATTGTTTAATTAACATTTGCTTCCCTTCTTTTCCCCCTCCTAGAGTCTCATGTTCATTGCTGTATCCTCACAGCCTAGCAGAGTACCTGGAAGATACAAGGCCTTCAACAAATAGCATTAAATATTTTAAAAAGAGAGAGCCACAGAGAGAGAGAAGGCCAAAGTATAAGTCTTATAGATTATATATAGAATACATGTAAAATAGTCAAACACAAAACTAAAGTGATCTGTAAAAATATATTCCTTTTAAGCCACTATGCATTAAAATAGTGAAAGCACATTTAAATATTATTATCCTTTATATCCAAATAGCACGTAACTCCTTGTTCAGATTTTCCCACAGGCTGATCCTGATAAAGGAGGCAGATCTCAAAGGGACTAATGGTCACACCACTGCTTAGCGAGTGACACTGACAGACTGTGACAAGAACCTGACATTGTCAAGACTGGTTTACAATGAAAGCAATGGCAAGAGCGGGCCTTTACTCCATACCATTGGAGACCACTCAGAAGATGTCAATGCCATCTTAGAAATGGAAACAAGACTAAGTAAAAGTAAATACTATTCACAGGTGCTGCAGATGTTCAGCTATTATTTCAGAGGTAGGCAAGAATAAACAAGTTATTATCTTTTAAAGGATCAACTTCACCCTAATAAAAAATGAGATATAACACATCAGCAGTACTATTAATGTTTTGCATAAATAGGAGAAACAATTATCTCATGATTATTGTAATATAATCTTTAAATCTTCTCTGGATAATGATCTAAGCTCAGCTGATATACTTTAGCACACATAAACACTGAAATCTTTGGTGTTTTGTTTCAACTTTGTCAGACTGCTTTTTTTAAAGTGAGGAAGAAGCAATATTTTAGGAGTACAATTTATTAGGTCCACAATTTAAAATGTTCCACTTTAGGTACAGTGGTTTAGCAAAGAAAACATCACAAACACCTCCTAATTGGTATTGCAAAGTAATGCCCTCTGAGTAGGTCAATTTCAGAGTCTAAAATTTACACGTGCACACATATCACGTTTGATTTGCAAGTGCTGGGGGAAAATGGAAATGGTAGGCTTTCATGTAACCAATCCTGTTTAGCTCATGTTCTGACATCAATTAATTTTTTTCTTAGAGGGAAAGAATAGTATTGTTATGAAATCTAACTATTCAACCTCCAATGAATTTAAGACATTTAGGAAAACATGTTATTTTTCCAGAAATAATTAGACTTATTTTCTTTAGCTATTCTATCATTCACTAAAGCGTACTGTGTTGCCTGAGTGTTAAATATTTGTTAATTAGGAATTGAAAACTCTTGCCCTACAAGGGAGCTTCTGTTTTACCTGTGATGTTTTCTCTTGAAGGTAGAGCTATCTAGTATATTTCATTTTATATATAATGGTGAAAATTTAACACTGGTGTTATTGGGGTCCATGGACTTTTTAGAACTATGATAATAGCTAAATCACTTCACCAAACTGAGGTACTTTATTGCCTTATATCCGAATGTTGTTGAAAAGAGCATAAATTAGATTGCTGCACAAAGTGGACACAGAATACTGAAATCAAAACTGCTTATCTTTTTATTTTTATTGAATAATTTTTATCATAGCTAATTATTGTTGACCTAGGAAGAATAAAAAACAAATTGTAAAATCAGAGCTGAAGTGTAAGTCGCTAATGGCATATGGAATACAAAGAGAATTCATAGAAAGCTCCTTAAAGAACATTACTAAAAAAGATTTATCTTAAGAATCTTTGGGAATCACAGAAAACCAGGGCAGTGTTAGGAAATTTAAGAAAGACAATGGTTTCCATTTTAAAAAGCCTTGATTTTGAACTCATGGAGATTATTAAAATGAATTCTCATATGCAAAATGTAATAAGTGTATTTCCCTTTTTTCATACCAAATTCCGGGAAGTTTTGAAGCAATTTAAAATAAGGAAGAGAGCCTTTACTGTAGAGATAAAAGGCTAAATACATTATGAGGACAAGACAGAGATAATTATATCAGAAAACACTTTGCTTTTTGATGTGTTGTTTCCTTTGGATTCATTAGCACTATGCTCTAAGTGTTAACCAGGTAAAATAAATCCCCCAAACAAAACAAACAAAACAAACAAAACAAGCAAATGCAGACTCAGACTGGGTAAATAGTTACGTAGGATTCAGTATAAGCAAAGAAATAGTAGCCTGATCAATTGCACTGAATAAATATTTGGAGGTCTTGTTGATATGGACTCTATGATGATTATAAGCAAGAGCTAAGTGTTTCTATTCAGTGGAAATGGTGATATTGCAACAGATTGATTAATTCCCACAGCTTAAGTTTAGTGCTATTATGGACAGTGTAGAGATAATACTAGGGGGCACGAGCTTTCCAATCTAAGCTATACTCATAAAATTCTTCAAAATTAAGCAGTTTAGTATAATGTATCCATGTTAATTTAACTACACTTTTTAACCTTTCTCATTGCCAATGTCAAAGAGTATCTACTTTTTCCCTCTTTAACTCATCAAATTACTTTTCTGTTAAGTAAACAAATGGACTAGAAATTTTCCTATCTATGGATATTGTAATTTCCCCATAGATTTACAATTACACCAAATAAAATTTCAAGTTAATATACTTTCTATACTGTTGGTAGAGGAATCAAATGTCATGGTATATAACAGTAAGAGTTTTATATTCATGTGTAAGTGTTGCTCATGGTCAGCTGAAATCAGTTTTAATTTCCACTGTTTTGTACAATGTTTTCAGTTTTAAATTATTTATGCTGAAAGTGAGAAATCTCACTTGAGCCAAAATTGCTATTGAATTTTCCAAAAAGCATAAAATCTTTCTAAGTAGGATGGAATATTTGTAGGAAGTATCTTTTTATTTCTCACATGCATGGATCTAAGTGTTAAATTGTCTTCTTCCCAAACCTAGTTAGCCTCAAAGAAAGACATCATCAGGTAGTACAAGCCAGAAACCTAGGAATCATCTTTTTCTCCTCCTCTCTCACTGTGTGCCACTAGTCCAGTTCTTTTATGTCTTGTTGATTTCATCTATGCAAGTTATCTCTATTTTTTTTCTGTATCTGCTGCTGTAATCACACTCAAGGACCGTCATTACTTTTAAGCACAAATCTTACACTGCTAACTCTCCTGCTGAGAAGACTTCCATTGCTTCCCCATTGCTCTTAAGCAAAAGATCCAACCATTCTTGTCTTAACAGAAGCACCACATCGGCAGGCCGTGTCTTTTGCTCATCAGGTATCCCTAGCATTTACCAAAGTAGGACTAACTCTCCTACTTTGGAGCTGCAAGCCCAGAAAATTTTTATAGTCACATGTGATAAACCTCAACATGGCAACCAAAAATGATAAGCTATAGATTTCGTGTTTGAGCAGTTTACAGTGTGGAAGAGAGATACACAGATACACTATGTACGTACATAATTTCATCCATTGACTGGAATGAAAGAAAAGTTAAAGAATAGGAAACATGTTTGTTATTTTGAAAATAAACTTGATAGAAATTAGTAATTATTTGGATATGAATAGAGACGAAGAGAGTAATGTGAAAAGTGATTTGAGTATCTAGATCAACAATTGGGTATATGATGATACTGATTCAACAAAGATGATGATATGTAGTATGTATCATCTACTTTCAATGCGTCAGGCATCATGTTAAGATTTTATGTGTACTATCTCAGTGAATCTTTATTTAGAAACTCTGAGACAGATCCATATTAGTGTTATAAAGATCGATTTAACTTGCCCCATGATTTAGATCTTGGAATTCTGAATTCTTGACCCAAGCTTTTGATCACCTTTATGAGGAAGATCAGGTTTAACAATCAATAGAAATCATTTCAATTTTGGCCTTGTTAAAAATGAGATAGTTCAGGAAAGGTGAAACAGAAATCAACAACAAGCAGTTAGGAATATGGGACTAAAATTTAGAAGAAAAGCAGATGCCCTGCGAGGCAGACTTTGATGTCTTTGATTTGAGTCATGATGCCTGAAGAGGGTATAGAAGGTATAAAGGTATTTCTACTGAAAGCATATTCACTTCTACTGTAAGCCATAGAAAAGTCCCAAATAAGCCAGGCTGGGTGATTTTTTATTTTATTATTATTTTTTGTAGAAAAAAAGAAGCCTGAAAAAGCTAAGCAGGATAAACAAATATTGATATATGACTCCTACAATAAATTCTTAGTCCCAAATAGTGTCAATGCATTTTTATAATATTTAAGTCTCTCCACTTACTTCTGAGCTACAGTATTCTTTGTAATAAGATAATCAACATAAATGCCTGATGAATTATAGTCCTCAATTAATACTGAGTGAATGAAAGTGGAACATTACCACTGGATTGAAATATTTAATAATCTAACTACTATTTAGTAGGCAGCCTAGAGAAAAAAAAACAAATAGACACAATTAGGCATAATTTGAAAAGGTGCCATTAGTCCAACTTGTAATATGATAAATAATTACAGTATCCAGTATTTACAATGTCCTTCTTAAGAACATTACGGAGAAAGGCAGCTTTAAATCCAGGGACTACATATCACAAAGAACTCAGCATATTCGAAGGACCACTGAAATAATATTATATTATCATGGGAGATTACATGCAAATGGCAGACCTGTTGAAAGCTACTGTTTGTATGAAATCAAATCATTCTTTCCATAGCATTTATTATACGTAGTGAAGACATACTTTTCAAAGCACTTTTCATCAGTTTTTCAGGGGCAGACATGGCAGGAGATTTTCAAGGTCAAAATGACCACTAAAATTTCATTTGCTGGCAATGAAAGAAAACACTTAGGCAGATCAGCAATAATATGGAAATTTTATATTTCTACATTTTAACTTCAATTCAGGATCTGAATATAAGCACTCATTTTTAACCTTAGAAAAAATGGATAGAATATGCTTTTTTTAGATTGGTATGACAATGTGAATTAGAAATAGAAAATGGTTATAAAATGTATTTGGAAATGATTGATTTTCTGAACAATATCAACAACCCTTAGGTCAATATAAAATAACATTTAAATGTCTTTAATCATTTTTTATTTTAAAAATTATCTAGTATAATTATTATAACCATAATGTGATGATGAAGAATATAAAGGAGTATGCAACCAACCTAAGGTCACACAATTATTCAGTGTCAGAATTAAGTGCTAAACACAGGTTTTATGTTCATTTAAACACACACACACATAGGGTGTTATTTGGATAAATCGGTCATGTGCACTTTTATTGTTTTCTTCAACAATTTTCCCAACATCAGTATTAAAAGACACATGCCTTATTAAACAGTAAATGATTAATGATGAAATTGTCTCCTCTAAAGTGCTCAAATAGATGAACAGGGTTTTTTAAAATCCTGAACTTGTAAAAGTAACATCTATCCAAGTTATTTTTATCTGTAAGAAAAATATTTTAAATATTTTCAGTGTAAAGAGAACTCTACCTATTAAAAATGACTACCTTCTAGGAGGAGTCCTTAATTATTGAACAGTTAATAGCTAACTGTAAAAACTATTCTCTGTTATAAAAATGCACTATGATCTGTGATTTTCCCTTGTGATTACAAAATCTGTTTTAACTTCACTATCTCCTCCAAAATTAAAATATAGTACCAGCTCTATTTCTCATCTGTTCTACCATGCACATTCTCTCAGATCATTACACAGGAAATGTTAGGACCATTGTCAACAGTACACAGATGCTGTCATTTAGATGTATGTATCTGGCCTAACATCTGTTTAAATACACCCTGTTAAATGTTGCTCTTAATTAAAATAATTTATATTAAATAACTACTTAAGACTTCAGTTAGTATGCAAGACAGTATTCTTCAAAACAAATTTAAAATCTCAAGAACTTCCTTTAGTTAAAATAGTCTGTATAGAAACTGTTTCTTGTCTTTGAAATTTTGAAATTTCATTCTATGGGCTTCCTGCTTTTCATAAATAAACATCTCTACTCTATTTTACACCTCATCATATATTTGAACCATTTTTTGCAATGAATTACAATGTTATGGACACACAGATAAACAAATATTCAAAAACATTTGTTTTTTAATAGCTTATGTGTATAAATACTATGGGGGGATTTTTTGTATATTTATATTTATATATTGTTATCTATTTTAAATCTACTAAATTCACAAAAGTATTAAGAGCTTAAGAATGGATTGCTTAACTTTTAAATATGTCAAATCTCCAGTGATTGTGAAAATATGAAAATAGTTCTATTATGTTCATTTATACAGGTTAATGTGTTTAACTCCTAGCTTTGAAAAAGATTTCATGTTCTTGTTTATACAAAAGTCAAGTTAATACTGTATATTGAAAATCTTGGAGAGGCAAGAGGAAGAAACCAGCAGACTATTAAGATTATGATGCATTCAATTCAAATAGAAAAAAGAAAAGAGAAAACACAAAAAAAACTTTTAAAATACCAATATGTAATTACATAAAGAGAACTTGATACCAAGAATGTTACAGAGGATAGAACAAGGAGCGGGAAATTACATTTAAACATCACTACACAACATACAATTTACTTTTTGTATATATTTGAATCATAGAATGTTATAGTATAAACAGACACAGAAATCATTGATTGTTCTTCCTTTTAACATATATTGAACACTTATTATGTGCCAGGCATTACTATATGCACTGGGAATATAGCACTGGAGAAAGCAGATAAAAATGTATATCTTCGTGGAGTTTATATTCTAGTTGGGAGGTGGGTAGAAAAAATACTGAATAAATAAATAAATTAAGTGGCATGGTATGGTGTATTAAATGAGATACCAGTTATAGAAGGTAGAAAGAGAATTCTTGCATGCACGTGATGTATGTGTGTATGTGTAAGCATGTGTTAGGAGGGTACTTTGGGATGACTTCACTGAGAAAATGATGCCATCAAAATACAATCATATTTTACAGCAGAGGAAAGAGGTTCCAAATGATGATATGAAATTCCTGAAGTCACATAATTCTTCAGGAAAAGACCTGGATTTGGAGCACATTTATTTGCCTGATCCTTGGTCCTAAATCTTTCCCACTGCCCAAGACAGCGCACCCAGTTGAGATAACTGCCCGGAAAGTGCAATAAGGCAAAGACAGACTCAAATGTTGGATCTGGATGACAGTGGGTGGATCGACCGACTGGAAGAGAGAGTGCATATTAAGAAAGCATCAGAAGTCAGGAGGAATTAGGTAGGCTAGGGCCAGATTATGAAAGCTCTCAGATGTCAGGATGATGAGTTTGGTCATCACCTAAGGCCAGGGAGAGATATGATTAAAGTGATGTATCAGATAGAAGGAGGAGAAGGAACTCATCATCAGGAATAATCATTCCAAGTTCTGTCATCTACCACATTGACACTGATATGACCAGGGCAGGAATCCTGACTCTCATATTTCATGCCATTGGAAAATTGATAATATAGGGAAAAAAAAGTCTTGTGTTCTCTATCATTAGACTTCTCTAAGATGATGATTGAAGAATGAATTGGTTTCCAGAGCCAGACATGACAAAACCATTATGTTGAGTGGGATATACAAGCACACTCTTCCCTGTATCTGAATCCAGTGGTTAGTAAACTATTTCTTTTTGTATATGCAGTGAAGATTGTTTTTCCTAATGAAAGGAAAATTTTGTGTATCTTGTTTGGAAGTTTTCACATAAAGAGATGTAATGTACTCTTTCTTGACGGAGGGTAACCGTTTACCAGGGAATATGAGTCAGCGCTGTGGAGTTCTGATTAGAAAAGCAAGAGGATGTTTAGTAGATTCAGAGTTGGTAAACTATTTTCAGGCCTTCCCTGAGTGACATAATTGGAGAAGGTACAAGGAAGAATTCCCCCAAAAGTCACATTTAATTATAAGGCTTATGAAATACAAGTTTGGCTTTAATATTTTATTGAAAAATTAAATCTAGGATTTGTTTTGATATTGTTGCTTCTATTCTGTGCAGAGTATATATTACTCTGTAGCACCTCAAATAACTGTTATCACACAGAATATTATACACATCAGCAGTTAGCAAAACAGTGATTACTATCCTGACAATGAAAAATATGCACCAGGAGAATAATCGTCCTGGCCTCAGCCACTATTCTTGCTATTCTTCACATTTCTTTACAATTCATGAATTTTATATGCACTAGAATTCTTCAGGGCTGACCTTCCCCCAAAATAACAATATATGATATATATCATGTTGGGAATTTCTAAATGATGCCACAAAAATTCATATTTCCAATACTATATATAATGTTCTATTAGAATTGTACACCCAAATAAAAACATGCAAAAAGTGTTCATTTTCTTTAGCCTGATAAAATCATAAAGCAGGATAAGCCTTTATTTTGCCCAGGAAGGAATTTAATTTTTCTTATTAAAACCATAAAGTAATCATTTATTTTAAGTTGCTAAAAAGTAAAATAAAATATATGAATTTTTTATTTGTATTAGATGGCCCTGTAAAATATTTCATTTACTTTGATAATTTTGCTTTCTTATCAAAATTTTAAGTTAAATTATATTTTTATCTGGGTGCTTTAAAACCTGGTACAATTTAACATGCTAAAATAAATTTTCAAGCAGCTTACTATGCATAGATGGCTTTTAAAAATTCAAAACAGCCCTCATAGCAAATGTCATTTCTTTCATAGTTACAAAATGCAAACTCCAAGTGTTTTATCCTAATGAATAAATGAGTTTGTCCTTTATGTATAAAATATAGTTTGTATTTGTTGCCCAAGTTTTTAATAATAGATGAATTTTAGGTTTGCTCCAACATATTCAATAAAGTGTGATTAATTTGGTTTTTCAAAAATGCAAACTAGACATTACTATATTACTTCGCAAAATGCACAGCTTGCAACATTATTGTCTCAGTGGGATTTTAAATTGAATTGTAAAATGTGTCTTATTTCCAGTTTGATTTATGTAAGAGATAGCAGTGGATAATGTCCCTTTTGAAGTTTCACTGTTTTGTGTGAACAAACAATATAAACTGAAAATTCATAATGGAGTTTATCAGAACCTAAAGCAAATTTCCAACTTAAAGCATGTTTGACTGAAATAAAAACTTACAATGGACTCAAATACCACATTTCTAACAAAACAACTTTGTGACGTTTCCAATTACAAATGGATTATACAATATTTTGGACATTTCTTGTGATTTGTATTATGATATTTCAAGTAATTATCAAATCATGTTTTTCTCTAAAAAAGCTTCCCTGTGCCCTGAGAATTAATCTATGATACCATTTAACTTGGCTTTTTGAAGTAAATATCACCAGATAAAAGCCAGCTGGATCTGTATAATAAGACACTTGAATGAATGTATTAGTGTTTGAAAAAGAGAGTACAACTCTTCTAAAAAGATTAATTTCCATAAAAAAGATAGCTCCCAGATCTACAAAAGAATAAATTCAAAAACATAATAAACTCTCAGAAAGAAAGGTAGATTAAAGTAAAAGCTGCAGCACCTTGTTAACTGCAGCTGTTGGGGAGCAATGATTCTGTATCAATTACATTTGGTTGGTCCTGTAGGGCTCTTCAAAGCTTTGTGTGAAAAGCCTGAATATGGGATGCATGTGACGCAGTAAGTAATAACTTCAGTGATTAATTTTGATGCAACATCAGTTTCATTCTGATATTATTCTCAATATTTACAGTTTGAGAGAAGCTACAAAGGTTCTGATGGGAATATATGAATCTAGCAAGGCCACCTTTTTTTCCCTTCATTTATTAAAGATGTGGATATGAATTTTTCTTTGTCATGAAAATATTGCGACTTTATCACGCAACATAGTTGCTGACATCATCATGTAAAAAGACCTGAGTTGGCCAATGGACTTTATTTTCAATATCCTGTTTCAAAACATGTTCTCTAAAAAGGACCTTGAATTCTGCTCACACAACTTCTCTATTTTAGTTGCTACAATTACAAGTTTCACCATGCACAAACTCCTCTGGGAGGTAAAACATAACCCTTTCAATATGGAACGACTCATATGCTCTTACTATCTTTAAGACAAACCCAGAGGCAAATGTGGAGATAAATTAGCTTTTAACTTTCATTAAATTCTAGAAAAATGGAAATATGTTTTAAAACATTGACATGAAAATGCCACCTTAGTATTAGGTCATTTCAAATGTAACAGAAAGCAGAGTAAAAAGAGAAATAGCAAAATGATGGACACAGTAGGAGTACTTCAAATGTGAAGTCATTTCTTCATAAGGAATACAAAACACGGCATAAAAAAATTACTGTGTAATCATAACAAGAAAAATCAACTAAAAGAGGTTAATAAATCTTTTGTAAATTACTTTTTTTAAGGCTTGTATCTTTTCATTTTTTTAAGTTTTTTTTGAAGTACAGCTGTTGCACAAACTATATTGGTTTCAAGTACACAACATAGTGGTTCCACAGTTACACACATTATTAAATCCTCACCCCAACTAGTGCAGTTACTAGCTGTCAACTACATTTTGAAACTTAGTTTAATGTGTGGAGTAAAATAAACTTCTAATTTCCCTTGCTCTCCTACTTCTTTATTTTTTTACAGCACACTGTCAAAATCAACCACTAAAATGAAATGTGTGCTAGTAACTGCATGTGTTCACTTAAACTGGGCAAGTTGTTTTAGTGAGATGTTTAAATATTAAGTCTACGTCCATCAGAATGAAAACATAAAAGACATATTGCCATTATTTAAAAAAGTCACTGCATATAGAATGCTGTAGTGTTTATCAGAAAAATTTGTTTTTGAAAGAAAGGTTTGCTTCTCTGCACTCACAGTAACTACTAAATGATCAGGACAATTTTTAACAGCAGCTCAAGAATTTCTTTATCATACTTCTTCAAGAAAGCTGCTTTTAGTTAAAACATAAAAATGGTAGTTACAAGGTTTCTGCAAACATAACTGCCATTCCATTAAGGAAATGGTGCAGCAAACAGTAAATAGTGGCCTCCAGGGAAATGTAAGTATTGATTTTATTACCATGTTGGTTGTTTGTATTTGCAATTGTCAACTCTAATTTTGGACCATGCTTTAAGTATCCTTAAAACTGCTTAAGGAAAGGACAAACATTAATGGGAAACTATTGATGATTATTATTTTTATAGTTTTAAATATCATGAGATTATTTCTTTACAGCTTTTGATAGCCTGTCTTTTAAAAATTAGAGATCTCAATTTTGCTACGCATAGTAAATCAACTACCAATTCCTTTTCAATAAGTCAAATTACATACCCATTTTGTACACTATAAATCAGTATTTGACTCTAGGAATAAAGCTAATCACTATAAAAAGTATACACATGGTTATACACTTCCTTCATTTAGTCTGGAAATTCAGTTTTGAATTTGTTGACAGACGTTTTGATTCACCTAAAAAGACGTAAATGGCTATGAAAGTATAAGTCTAGAATTTTCATCATGTTGAAATAAACTTCAACTCAGTGTCATTAAATGTAAAATGATCAAATACTTTAAAAAGAACAAAATTTGACATCTTAATATATGTTTTATGTTATCATCATCATTACCTTCATCATCATTGATTTTCTCTTTACATTTCAGTAAATGACATTCACACATTTATGCTAAAGGTGTAATTAAGAACACAGATCATTTTCTTAAACCATGCCAGAGAGCAACTCTGTTTAATATGTAAATTTTCAACTACACCTACGGGGCTGTAAATACAGTCAGTGTTAAACTTCTACAATTAACTAAAAGAAGTGTTTATGCTACACATAAATTTTAGAAATGTCCTCTGTGGAAATCTAAAGAGGTGCAAATTAATATTAAAAAAACATTATGGCTGTTCTTCAGATTAAAAAACATAAAGTATTCTTGCACTCTCAAGCCACACAGTACACTTGAAACATCTCATATCGAAAAGAGAAAGAAAACCTGTTATAAACACACACAAATCTTCAATACCACTAAATGCCAAGTCCCTATATCATGAATTTATGAAGGTCAGAGGAAAACAGTTCTCTCATTTTAGCATGAAAGTCATACATTGTGTTTTGCAATATTTAGAGAGGAAAAATGTCTTAATGAAGTAAAACTGCTTGGACTTGAAAGACGGGAATTCTTTGTGCATACTATATGTTCAATATGTGTTTACTGAACTAAATCCTCATTTCCCAATAACTAAAATTTTATGGATAATACACCTTACTAGTTGAACTATAGACTAGAAACTTAGCTCTGTCATTTACTATGTAGCTCAGTATGAAAGTTATGAGTATGCTTTCATATTCACTAGACTAGAAAGCTTTACAAAGACAGCTCCCCTTAAATGTTAATTAAATGACAGAAGTGCACAGAAAAAATTCAGCAAAGTTATCTCACAGATTGAAGTTTTATCTACAAGAATAGGGAAAGATAAAATTGGACATTACCAATAATAATCATTTTAAAATCGACAGAGACTTTGAAAATAACTTTTGTCTTCACTGCCAGTCTCCCTGAGACCATCATGTTGCTTTATCATGTCTTAGATTTTCAAATTTCTCCTTTGAGACTATTCATTCTCCTCACTACCACCACTAACAGCAAGCATTTTTTTTTTATTAAGGTATCACTGATATACACTTTTATGAAGGTTTCACATGAGCAATATTGTGGTTACTACATTCACCCATATTATCAAGTCCCCCTCACACCTCATTGCAGTCACTGTCCATCAGCAACTGACTACAAGCATTTTTAAGGAAAAATTCTGCATTAAACTTACTGTAAATAAACCAGGGTCTCTTAATATAGATCTAAAAGTCAAATGTCTTGTTTATTAAAATATAACTCTATATACCATGATTCTTACATATTTTGGTTTCATGATCTCTGCACACATTAGTTATATCTGTCAGTATTTATCATATTAGAAAAGAACATTGGTAATTTTTAAGTATTTATTAAAAATAACTATAAATTCATTACACATTAGCGTAAATAACATGTTATAAAATAATAAACATATTTTCCAAAAAAATACACTTTTGCAAAATTACTTAAAGTATGGCTTGAGAGAAATAACTTGGATTTTCATAAACATGCCTTTATTCAATCACTCATTATGATATCATAAATCCTGTAGCCTCTAAAAATCTCCAGTACACTTATGGGAGAATGAGAGTTTTTAAAAGGTAAATAAGGTCTTGGTATCATTATGAAAGAAAATTTTAACCTCTAGGACTCCTTTGAAAGTGTTTTGGACACCTGTCCCTCCATGCGTCCTGGACCACTCTTCAAGAACTATTACTACATCTGATAACATTTTAGAACATTTTAGAACATCTGGGTTATGTATTAATTTACTATGTCAAATACTATCCTAATAAGATTGCAGACAATAAGAACAGGATTAGAAAGCTGTTTTAAAGTTTTAAACAGAAAATCCATTACTTCCATACCTTAGATTAATTTTTAGCTTACAAGGAATAACTAGTTTTAGTCTTTTTGAGGTGGCAGATAAAACACAGAAGTTGGTAAAAGATAGGAGTGGCTTTAAACATTGCCCTTGCAGCCTTCAGCATAAAGACATGTTCTGTACCTCAAACACTTCATCTAAAAAATGGGAAAAATACCTACTCAAGGGCAAGCACAAAATTAAGTGAGATGATGTACATGAAGCATAAAGTACATTACAACTAAGTAATAAAGAAAGCAATTATGAAGTAGAAAAGTCAAGGTTAAGAATCACAAGAGTTGGGATCAGACAGGAGACAAGGACGATGCTACCTAAGTTATGTGAGCTTCAATTTTTCGCAGTATACTAATACTCAAGGATAGTATCAATAATTATCACACTGATTAGGTAATGAGTGTGTACAAAGTATCATGATATAACTGATACGAGGAAAATGAGAGGAAGAAGAAACTACCTGAAAAAAAGGAGGGAGAATTTTACCATGGCAATTTGGAGTTTATAAAATTATAGAAAGGAAACTATGGCCATCCTTCCTTAAGAAATATTAGATTTGAGAGGAACACATTTCAAAATGAAGAGAAAAACAGTTAATAGTCGATGAATATTAAAAGTAAAAGGGAATACAACTTGACATTGGTAAGTCCCAAAAATACAAGTAAAACTTAACCATCTCAATTTTAATGAGGAAAAATGTAATATTCTCCAAGGGGTTCCTTAAGTTCCTTTAAAGTCTCCATCGGTGTTAGTCTCTGCATTACCCAATCCATGGTCCAGAATACTCAGTGAGCTGGCATTCCTAATGAAGGCAACGCATTAGAATTAATGCTCACATGATGCTTTGGAGTTTAGGAAACATCAGCAGAGTTAACAACAGATGAATTTGCTAGGGAGCTGCCCAAAGTTCAGATTTTCAGAAACAAAAATAGGGCACAATAGTAATGCACAAGGGCACATCACCACAGAATGGTAAGAAAATTTAGCAGGGGATTTTAAATATGATGTTGGATCAACTAAAGTCAGGAATTAAGCTGAGACGATATAAAACCCTGCAGGGGGTTATTTTTGTTTTTAAATTAGCAGTTAACAAAGAAGGGAAAGATACCCTTTTACTGAAGATAGTATAAATGTTCAAAACAATATTTGTACCTACTTTATATTTCAGAGATATTAAGACACTCTGAAAATGTTTTGGATTGTCCCAACTCTAGAAAATTAATCAGATCTTTCATGTTCTAATCATAGGAAAACTTTTATAAACAATTGTTCTAAATTATCTATTATATCAGTGATTGAAGGATAGATGTCAGCCCATTTCCTGATGACTTGGCTAATATGTTTTAATTGGTAAATAAAAGTCACACATTACAGGTAATCAATAATATTCCCAGTGGCATTTTTATTTCTATCAAAATTTCACTTCTAGTTTCCCAGATGCATTCAAAGCAAGCATGAAATTATAATTTTTAGACTGCAAAATGTCAAATAAATGTTACCCATTTTAAAATTCAAGAAAATGCTATTGAGTGGGATTGTATAGCAGAAAAAGAAAATAGCAAGATTGTCTATGCTTTCAGCCAAAGTATTCATAATCCTTAACTGACGGGACTTTAAAAGTCAATGATCATGGAGCATTCCCATTTTTTATCATTGTTTCACACAGTGAAGTAAATAAAATATCTTGAATAATTATTACCAACCATAAAGAAGAATGAGTTTGGGTGCACATTAAACTTGACTAATGCATATGCTTTTTGAAAATACAGAATTCTAAATGTTCCTAAGAGCACTAGAATCTTGAATTTCAATTAATTACTTGATTACTTTAAGTATAGGTTAATAACATAATTTCCAATAAAAATACCTATGTTGGCCATTTAATAAACTGAATAAAAGATAAGTTTTACTATTTTAGGTACCCCATATAAATTGGATTATACAGTGTTTGTCTTTCAATGACTGGCTTATTTCACTTAGCTGGGGTGAGGGGGAAATTAGTAATAGGGAACTGCTTATCAATGGGCATAAAGTTTTAGATAGGCAAGAATAGGCACTAGAGATCTGCTATACAACAACATTGCACCTACAGTTAACAATACTGTATTATAAACTTAAAAATTTAAGAAGGTAAATAAACTTCATGCTAAGTGTTCTTATCAAATTAAAATTATTTAAAAAATATAATAATATGAACAAATAGCTTTTCATAACTCTTTTGGTGCATTCAAAAAATTCCAACTGATAAAGCATAAACATTAAATATATTTTAAAATACCAGGTGTTAATACCAGGTATTAAATAATCTGCTTTATTATAGATACCACTAATAAGAAAATTTGGGGGAAGTTTTGGGCTTCTACCTCTCAATATATTAATATGGCACTTTGAAGAGACAAAATAGTTTATTAAAATATGTATACTTTACGTAACAGGTCTAGGAATATATCATTGATTCGTATTGTTTTAAGGAAAGTTATTTAATTTACTAAACATTCATTCTCAAAATGCATTCTTTTATAATTGAATGCTCAGAGATTTAGAGATATATGACATAACTACGAACTACGGAAACACTATTATGCTTTTATAGATATTTTATTACATCAATGGAAATTTCTCTACATCCTTCTATGACTAAACTCATAAGCTATAACATAAAAATTACTATCAACAATGTAGACCAGCCATAAAATTCAATTAAAAATCCCTACATTTTAAGCAGTTATCATAGTATAATGTGTAAACATGAGCCGAAGTGATGTGTAGCTCCTAGAGCATGTCACATTTAGAAAATAAATGTTTTAACTGTTTCACATCATTTTTACAGTGCAAAGAATCTTGAAGGCCTTTTTCAATCTTTAGATCTTACTGGAAAAGTGAGTTCTCTTGTTAAAGAACAACTGACATGCTCATAATTTTTTTTAGTTAAATCTGTTTAGCAGTATTATTTTAACACATTTTTTGTGGTTCCAAAACATATATTCCCTGTTAATTCATTCTTTCAATGAATATTGTTTGCAGGTCCTATTGCAGGCACGGGGATTAATAATGAGGAAACTGGACAACAAAGTCCCAGGCCCAATGGGATTGATATTTTTTATAATTATATGCTTGATAAATTGCATATCATGTCAGATTGTGGTAAGTGCCATAGAGAAAAATAAAGCAGGGAGGAAAGGGAATATGTACGAATTGACAAGATAGGTTGCAATTTAAAATAGGGTTTGGTGTCATTTATATTTTATAAAGAAGGTGGCATTTGAAGGAGATGACAGAACAAGCTCTATAGATCTCTGGAAGATGAGTCCAATAAGAGGGAACAGCAATGCAAAGACCCAGAGGCAGGCATGTTCCGGGGATATTTGAGAAATGGCAGGGAGGGGAGAGTGGCTAAAGGTGAGTGAGTGAGTGAGGATGGGAGGGAAGGAAGTCAGAGTGGAGAAGAAGACAGGAGCCCACCACACAAGGATGATAAATCATCAGAAGGACTTTTATTATTTTACCCTACATGAAATGGGAAGAACTGGGGCAATACACACAGAGTGACCTGGCCTGACATAGGTGTTCACAGAACTACTCTTCCAGCTACAAAGGAGAAGTCAGGAAGCAGGGAATCGGGTTAGGACATCTTCACAATGGTCCAAGCAAGAGATAATGAAGGGGTGAGAGGTGGGTGGATCTGTGGATACATTTGACATGAATATACGAGAGTAAGAGTGAAAGGTGGTCCCAAGTTTTGGGGTATGATTAATAAGTAGAAAAATCGACCAACAGGCACAAGAAAAGATGCACCACATGGCTAATCATCAGAGAAATGCAAATCAAAACCACAATGTAGTATCACCTCACACCAGTTAGAATGGCCACTATCCAAAAGACATGAAATAACAAATGTTGGCTAGGATGTGGAGAAATGGGAATCCTCCTACACTGCTGGTGGGAATGTAAATAGGTGCAATCACTATGGAAAGTGGTAAGGAGTTTCCTCAAAAACTTAAAATAGAAATACTATTTGATCTAGTAATCCCACTTCTAGGAGTTTACCCGAAGAAAACAAAATCTGATTCAAAAAGATATATGCACGCCTATGTTTATCAATGCACTATTGCAGTAGCCAAGATATGCAATCAACCTAAGTGTCCATCAATAGATGAATGCATAAAGAAGATGTGGTCCATATACACAACAGAACATTCATCATCCATAAAAAGAAATCCTGTCATTTGCAACAACATGAATGGATCTAGAGTATATTATATTCAGTAAAATAAGCCAGGCAGAGAAAGACAAATAACATGTGATTTCACTTACTTGTGGAATATAAAAATCAAGCAAAACAGAAGGAACAAAACAGCAGTAGACTCATAGACACTGAGAAGTGACTAGCGGTTACAAAGGGAGAGGGGTTGGAGAGGTTTGGGGGTTGTGGGGGTGATAAAAGGGCACAATAATTTGCAATCACAATATAAGTTGGTCACAGGGATGGTAGCACAGCATGGCGAACATAGTCAATGACTCTGTAACATATTTCTATGTTGATAGATAGTAACTTCACTAGAGGGAGTGAGAATTTAATAATATGGGTAACTGTTGAACCACTGTGTTGTACATTTGAAACCAATATAAGATTGTATATCAATGATACTTCAATAAAAAGAAAAATCAAGTTACCAGCAACAGATGAGAAGAGAGAGAAATTAGAAGGTTTAATAAGAACACCAAGAATTCTTCTTAGAGATTTTAAATGTGAGAGGTACCAAACTGAGCTCCCAGTTAAGTAACAGCTTTGAGAGGGAGAGTCCACAGGCAGAGACACTAACACTGAAATTTACTGTTTCCATCCATTGCAAGTACTCAATAAATTGTAGGCACTAGTATTAATATGCGAATTGTTTTGTTGAAAAAGGAAGACAGAAACAAGATTAGCTAAATGCTTTCTATTAATATGCTCTGGCTGTTATTTGTTTCAGTGTACCATAGTCACTGTGACTTGCAAAGACCTAAAACTGGAGACAAAATGTAAATATTTTGATAAATTTTACTATTTAAAATTTTTTAATGTTTACTTGTCTGTACTATAAATTGCTGTTGTGTTGTGGAAATGTATATAAACAACTCTTTATTTATAAATGGTTTACATCATCTGTTTCCCCCTAAAATGATGTTCAATTGGGTTGTGTTGAGTTGCCAATCCTCAAAAGCCTCCTTAAACCACTGTGCACTTAGAAAATTGTATTTGCAGCCCTGTTTCAACTTGAACTATCATTTATCATATACTTAAAATAGAAAACCTATTTTCATAGTTCTACTTCCAACTTAATAGAGAATCTCCCTCAGAAGTAGTGAAATTTATGTGAAAGCCATACTCTTAAAACATCAGAAATCTGCTAATTTTCCACATTTGTAAAAAATAATCTTAGCACAAAATTTACCTTTGGTTATTCTGTTTATTCTTATGAGGAAAAAAAATGTCAAAACCTGACAATATTTTTATAATTTCAAGCTTCATGAGAATGATATATGAGCATTCATTTAAAAATGCATTTTAAAAGGATGACAGAGCTACACTACTCACATATTTAAAACAATCTAATACCACTTCAGACAAAATTGCTGAAATTCTCTGACCCACAAATTAGAGGCAAGTAGCTAAATTAAATGAATTAAGAGTAAAATTTCATTAAATATAATGTAATTGGAGCATCAATGAGATTTATGAACTGTACAACCTGTATGGCAAAAATGCTGCTAAACAATTCCTAGGCTTTCAGAATTGGCAGGAATGACACCCTCCTCCCTGTTTTGAACAAAAGCAATAGATGGAAGTTTTGTATCCCACTTACCCATATACATACCATCTTCAGAGCTTAATTTTAAAAAGAATTCAGTAAAGTCTTATGCACTTGAATGTAAAGGGAGAGCAAGAAAGATAAATTAAGACACATCTCTCCATTTGTGTATTATTGTGTGCACATAAATAAAATTATTTCAACTCCCCTGAATGATACACCTTCTTAGTTTCTGTACTTACACTATTTTGAGTCAATAATTGTATTACCATAGGAATGGTCAGTTACTGTCATTAATTACATACTAACTGTGCTAATGTTAAAAATTTCATTTGTGCATGTATTACAAAAACAATTTTGCTTTTTTGCTAATTCTTCATACACACAAACTCAATTTACATGGACACATACACAGATAAAGAGATTTAGAGGCTTAGCATCTAAACTTGAGAATGTGTTTGGAATAATAAAGGTACCAAAAAATTGAGGTGAGAAAGCAAAATAACAGTTCTCACCATAATTTCCATTCTTAGTATCAAATCATGGTCACCAGCATTAAGAAGGGGGACCAAAAAAAAATCACAATTCCTTAGTCATTTGAAGCTCCCAGAAAAAGAAACTCTGGTTGTTTGTGGATTTGTCCCCAAATATAATGTAACTAGAAAATTCAGATATGCTTGATTATCATGGACAGGAGAAAGACACTGATGTTGTAGGAAGAACACAGATTTCAAAAGCACAGGGCATTTAAATCCTTCTATGAGCTACCTTGGTCAAGTCAAACAACTGTCAGAGTCTTAGTGCCTTTCTATAAAAATACTGCAAAGCATGTGCAAAAAAATATTCATTCAGCATTAATGGCCAAATAGGCGAACTTGACTGGAACGTTTTTCCAGTTTTTCAAACTCCACATGCCCAAATCTTCAGAGAGAGGCAGATACATTTGGTTTAATAAAGCCTGCCCATGTGATTTTGATTTGTCTACACTCATAATTATGAAGCCATAAAACAAAGATCCAGGAAATTGTGCTATAACAGATAAAAGCCAGGAAAAGAAACAGAATAAAAATCAAGGATCCACTACAGTTGTCTTCAAATACCTGGAGGACTCACGCTTCGAATAGTCATCATATATAATTCACCTACTCTCTCCAACAATTGAAGTTTTCCACAGATGGAATTGTATAATGAATGTGAGGTAACTAGTAGCTTTCATGTTTACATATATTTTTAAAATTTTTTATTAAGGTATTATTGATATACACTCTTATGAAGGTTTCACATGAAAAAACAATGTGGTTACTATATTTACCCATATTATCAAGTCCCCACCCATACCCCAATGCAGTCACTGTCCATCAGTGCAGCAAGATGCCACAGATTCACTATTTGCCTTCTCTGTGCTACACTGTTTTCCCCGTTTCATGTTTATATTGACAAAAACATGTAAAGGGGCCTCAAATCATGAAAAGTTAACTAGAATTCAGTGTTTCTCAAAACTGTCTTTTCATTGGAATCATCTGAAACTTCTTTAAACTACCAATACATAAACCCTTCTCCTAGATACTATGATTTTGTTGGTTAGAAGTAAGTCCAGGTATATTTTTTCTAAAACTCCCTGGCAGGTTCTAACCTGGCAGGTATCTAAAACTCCTGGCAGGAGCAATTAGGATTGAAAAGCCCTGAACTAGCTGCACTATATGGTCCCTTTCAACTCAGAATCCATGATACCAGGAAAAATTAAGTTTAAATAATCATATATATATATATATATATATATATATATATATATATATATATATATATATGCCAAAGTAGGACTTACCTTATTCCCTCGATTAACAAAACAAGTTCAGAGAGTTAGTAGGCAAGGCAAATAACATCGTGTTTTGTGGCACTTACTCCTGAAAATGGTTTGTTTACATATGTCCCTGCTCCTGTACAACTTTTTGTCTGCCTGAGGCAACATGGAGAAGAATTTCTGGAGCCCACAGAGAGAAAATGGAAAAATCTCACAGGCATTATCAGAGTGATTAATACATTTAAGCCTGCTATCTATGTGAAAAAATTATTTTAGAACAGAAATATTTTGTCTCACTTTCTTCAACAGGAAAACACATAGTGAGAAGAATATATTATTTTTTAAATTATTTATGCTGCATTACATAGCTATCTTTTAAACTGCCCTTCGACACAGCACTACAAGTAATTTATTACTAACTCTGTCTTGCTCTCTGGATTTTATTTTTTATTGGTCTTGTAATTGTTGGACTTGATGTATGAGTTTTATGCTTCAGATACAGAATGGAACAGGAAATACATTTTGATAGTTTCACCCACTTTATGTCATTGGATGAATACCTGTAAGATCAGAATCTCATTCACCCATTCTTTTTCTAAACAAAAGAAAAAACAGAACATCATTATTTTGTTTTAAAGACTTCTGAGGACTTTTCCTGATACAAAATAAAGTGTCAAGTTGGTACTCTATTATCACTTCAAAATATTTTATAATTTGTAGAAGAAAAGTGAAAGATGAGGAAAATTACATTTCACACCTATGAAGCTAATGTAATGACTGATCATATAGCACATTTTAGAAAACCATACAACAAATTATGTTGTCAGTTGCCAAAATGTAGTATTTCAAAATTTGGCTCTTCTATGTATTTTGTGTATATTTCATAATATTCTTTTGTATAATTTATGTAATGCTAAACAATGAGGCACAATCAGCCAGGTATTTAATACAAGGAACAGTCTCAAATTTAATATGAAGGGAATATTACTGGTTCATGCAAATGTATTGAATAATGGGTATTTGGAGGCATAGTGAAATCAGAATATCAGGCTACAAAAATCTGACAAGTTGGCTTCGTTAAGCTAACATGATTCTGTAAAAGTGGTACTATCAAAAAAAGAGCACCCTATACTCTGGGAAACAACATAAAACCTTCTATAGCTTTTCCACATTTCCTTTAATAATTAAATTTTGTTTTGTATATCTAAGCATGCATATTTCTCAAATGTTTTCTGAATAAACACAAAACAAACTACATTATTGCAAGTCACTAACTATTAGGCCAAATAAAACATTGTTAAAAGAAAAATCTGTGTGTGTTTTCTTTAATTACAAAGACCATATCTAATTTTAACTGCCTCTTTTTTTTCTTAATAATGAGCTGACCTTCTATTCTCCTTAACCCTTTTTTATCAAAGCCATCTACACCCACTTTGCCTTCTGTTTCTCTAATCTGCAATTATTTATGTTTTCTTCATGCTGCTTTGTCCGCCATGGGAGCAAAATTGTATTTGGTGAAATATAGAGCTAATTATACCATGAACCCAGCAACAAAAAGACAGAGCAGATGTTACTTCAGACGTGCTAAAAGTCCTCATGCTTACTGTGCATACAGTAAAACACTGAGCAGAATCGTCAAAAACAATATCTCATCAAGGCAGTTTTAGACATGCAAATCTTTTTAACACCAGAGTTAAATGGAGAAATTCTGTCAATAATATTTTCAGTACTCACCATGTGCTTGCTAGAATAATTATATTAGGTAGTGATTTCTAATTAATATAATAAATGTGTGAGTCCATACTGTTTCTATCCCAGGGAGGGAGAAATCTAGGGAGGCAGAAATGGAGATCATATGCTGTGAGTTAATAATATAACACACAATGTTTTCATAGAGAATATGTTTCCTTGATGCCAAAATAGGTGATTTTAATATTTTTTACATTACCCAGTAAAATATATTTTATTCTAGTCTATGCTTTCTTTTATTCATAGCGAATCATTTAAATTATCTATTTAGTTGAGTATTGAATTGATCAAAGTTAATGTGAGTTTCTCTTTGCTTAACTTACTAACACATTTTCATCTATGACTCAGTTTCATTTTTGTTTTCTAAATAAGTGGGTATATAAATATGTGAATGTGACTATCATGACACAATGTTTGCTTTTTTGTTTGTTTTGCAAAAACAGAAAATGATTTTTGATATATTGGATTTAAATCAATACTACTTGTCATGAAGAAACTGATTTCCTCTATTGTGACCTGTAAACAAATGGCAAATTACTTCAGGAAAATACCAAAATGCTTTCATGCTGTGTACTGACCAAAAACAACTCCAACCACACTAGTTTGAAGTCACTGCAAGAGGGCAGTATTTTAATGACATACTTTCCACTGGAAGAAGTGTGCCTACACCACAGGGTGTAAAGCCCTTTCTGAGATCTAAAACTTCGTGGTTTCAGCACACTAAAACTCCCTCCTGGTGAGTGTTAAATGTGTGCATTGAGTGGCTGGGCTGGGCATCACTTTCAATGTTTATTTTAGGAAAATAAAGCACCTCTCTGCAAAGCTGTGTCAGTCGAGCTAAAGAATTCCATTATATTAAGGAGTTTATAACATGTTCTCTTTTCTGTGTTATATATGCCAAGTCTAAAATCAAATAGTGTCTGGTTTATACAAATAAGTTTTAAAATACTATATGTTGGACAAATGTAAATGGAAGAAATGTTTCAACAGCTAGTATTTTATACAAATTACCTATTGAGAGAAATATATATTTATGTTGGAAACATTACATTACTCCAAAATCTGTTTTAATTAAACCAAATTATGTGTGATATACATATGTGATATATGTAAATATATATATATATATATATATATATATATTACGCCCAATATAAATAAAATTATGAACATTACAAGTTATTGTTTCTTTGATAAGAAGGAGAATGGAGACCTACTTATGTTTTCAAAGAATGTGAAAGTAACTTAAAATAAAAACAAGGTAAATGCTTCAGCTTTCTGCAATAGAACTAAACTACTTTGATACTGAAGAGGCCAAACAGAACCACTGCAGATAGAACACTAATTGTCACTGCACCAACTTTGTCATGCATGCACTCAGAATACTGGGCAATTTTTTATGACTGGACAATTTCCACTACTGTGGAAACTCAAAGCATCCAAGGGTAGGGACTCTGGCTTTACAGTTTCCAATAATTTGGGCCCTTTTAGGAAATAAGACTAACCACGGTGACATAACCAAAACAGAAAAATAAAAACATATTTCATCCCAGTTTGATTCTTGGTGTCTACATAGAAGTTACCTCAACCTGTAGATTATGGAAGTAAACTCCACACCTTAGAGAACCCAGGTGTCAAACAGGGTAATGGAGCTATTCATTCACTTAGCTCCTCCTACATCAAAGGCACTATCTTTATCATCTCTATATCATATCCTGCAAATGAGTCAGAAGGACTTTCAAAGGAGCTATTTTGCCTACTAGTATGTTAATCAAAATAGTAAGCAGAAATACTCCCTTTGATCTCATTTACTTAGTTTTATCCTCCCATCGGCAAAATGGTCTTATATATGTATACATACATACATACATATATATATATACACACATGTCTGAATCAGTATTTATGCAAAATATCTTGAATTCCAAAACCACTACAGATGTAGCTCACTTTAATCAAATGCATTATATTAAAATGTTTCCAAAGTAGTGGGCTGATTTAAAAGTAGACTAGCTGAAACTCCTGATTTACATGAAACACTTTAGGAAAAACCATAGATAAGTTATGCCTGTATATTAAAAGAATCTAATGTTTTACATGCTTAATATATTTTGTTTATTGAATCAATAATCATATTTTAAAAATACTAAACTTTTACTACTTCAACATATTCTTTATATCAGGGATTTATTCTTCCACTTGAATCATATACTATTTTAATGCAATATGATGTTCAGTTTGAAAGAAATAAAATAACAGGATGTGATTTTTATCATCAAAGGACATATTTGACTAGACTAATTTCTGTTTCTGAAATCCTAAGATCAGTAATCAAAAGTGTTTTAAAATTCAAAGGATTAAAACATTTAGTTTAGTGTGAACCAGATACTAAATTTTAATGAAATGAATTTTTTAATATAACTATTGAACAGATTAAATATGATGTTTTATAGTGTGAATATTTAGAAATTGATTCCTTTCCATATAATAAAAATATGTATATTCAAATAACATTCTTAGGCTTTTATCAAATAATTTTTTTCCCACAAAAAGCTGGTTCACAGTACATTAGGATATAAAGCTTATATAATGTGAAAAATAAGACTTGATTCTCTCTGTTCCCAACTCTAAGTTATATTTTTATCAATGAAAAAAACAAACTGCCATGTCCCTTTCATTACTCAAAGAATCTAGAAGAGACTATGGAGAAGGGAAGAAGTGAAGACACATATTGTCTCCTAGATTCCCACTCTGTATTAGCAAAAGTCATCTTTGAACATTGCTGATAAAGATAAAATACGATGTACCAAACTGAATAAAAAGCTACACTCTCTAGGGATGGTGGACAACTCCATTGCATCTGAAGGCACTTTGCAGTTTTTCTTCTTTGGCCTGGAGGAGTGACACGCCTCCCACGGAAGTCACATTATAGTGACACAGTGATCATTAACGGTGTTTCTCAAACTTAGCACTGACTTCCTTTGCTAGTTTACAAGGGTGCTAATGCTTTCCCTGTTGCTATTGAAATAAATTATATCCTATAGAATGGCTAAATTTGCAATAATCCTAAATATATCATAAACATTATGAGATATATATATATATATGTGTGTGTGTGTGTGCATATAAAGAGAGCAACAGAAAGACAAAGAGAGACACAGAGACAGAAAAAAACTGAATGTAACCAATATTTTGTTTAACTCTGTTTATCATGTTTTTTTCATTTTAATTTTAATAATTTTAATATTCTGTTTACCACATTTCTTACATGGTAAGAATTGATTCTTACTAAATCAGTTTGGCAACTGCAAAGGCAATTAAGTCACCTTTATCTTTCAAAAAGAAAGTGTTAATCTTAAATTTATTCTCAGAAAACAAAGAGTCTAAAATAGAAATATTTTCAGGGATTGAGAAATCTAAAATAGGAATATTAAAATGATTACTGCCATGACAGATATGAAAAATCTTCTTGGTAGTTTGAGCAAAGGTATCAAGAGGTAGAATGAGTGTTGAATTTATGTTGTGGAAAATTGGTCCCAAGTTGGTTTTCCACTTCATCAGAAAGCACTTTTGTCTTGTATGCAAACAGTTAATGAAGCATGCCAATGCTGAATTGTTTTAACTAGTGTTAGAAATAACTTCACCTCTTTTTCACTGTCTTTTCCTTTGGAGAAGTTTTAATTCTTCTATATTTCAGAACCACAATTCTATATTTCAGGCAGGACAAAAATATAATATAACTCCTCATGATTTAAGTATTTTCATTTTCATTTACAAATTATTCTCTAGTGAAGGGTAGCAAAAGATTCGACAGTTTTGCTACACAATAATAAATGTATGAGAATGATCTAGTCATTACATTTTCATCCAAAAGCTTACCTTTACTGTGAGTATTTTGAAGCAGTGAGCCTTTTGATTTAGTTTTTAAAGCCTCTGGCAGGTGGCAAAATTTTGTTCCCACAACATTCATGTGATTGGGAACAAAGGAATTCTTTCAAGAGGTTTGTGGTTTTACCTTTATGCCACTTTCAAAGAAAATGAGATGATCATTTCTTTCATATTAAAATTAAAATAAACAAGGGTATGAAAAATTACACATTATAGCAAATAATTGCACTTAAAAAAGAGCTTTTCATAGATTTATTCAGACTATACTTTATACTAGTAAAAACAAAGTGTTCTGCATAAGTTTTTCACAATATGATAATTTAACCCTTACTTTGCATGTCTATTTGATATTAAACATTTTCATTTTAAATTCAATTGTACAGGCTCATTATTGTTTGTATAAAACATTACAAGTTATATGCTGTGATCTTAATATAAGACAGGTGTTCAGTTACCAACCCATACAATTCTAAAACAGCTTTTCTAAGTACCTCAAATAAATGCATTTCTGATATCATTGATACTTGGAAAAGAGTATGTTAAAAATATTTCAATAAAATAGGCTTGACTTTAAAAAACAGGTTTTGCTTCAAGAATCATTAAATACAAACAGGATTTATCTCTTAGAAGTTTGGTTATTGGTGTTTTGATTCTACCAGAAAAAAAAATACTCTTGATAAAAGCGACTACAAAGTCATGGTAAACTAATTTCACTAATTATATAAAAAGACCTTCATCAGCAATAACAAATACATTTCTATTTCAGGGCTGGTGCCTTAAGGAGAGTAGCTAAAAACATGACAAATTCCAAGACACCAACAAAATTTAGAGAGCATGTCAGGTATGCCATTTTCAAAGGAACAGATTTCATCTAAAATCAAAGAAATTTTTTAAGTGATTGCATTTGTTCCCTCATTTTACAAATGAAGACTCTGATGCCCAAAATTACCCAAAGATGAGTATTAACTCATCACCGTGCAGGCCTTTCATAATTTCCACATTCATGGGCAGAATCTATATTACAAATAAGAAATGATTTAAATATATTTATAACAGAGATAAGTATTTATTTTATGGTTAAGATTTGTATCAATAGCTTATCCTTAAGAGAGATAATACTAAATTGAGAACTGAGTCACTTGCAAACCACTTTTATATACACACTGGGAAAATATTTTTCCTGAGCAATACAACTGGTTGATATCATGTATGTGTATTCAAATCATGTGAATAGTAATAACATCTAGCACTTACTAAATAAATCAGTGTCAAAAGACTTTCATACACATTATAATTTACTTCACCCATCAAAGTTATTGACAATATACCATCATGTCCATCTTAAAAAAGAAAAAATGGAATCCATGGGCTTGGCTATGAACACAAAGTAGTATGCAACAGAACGAGGATGCAAACTTGAAACTTCTAAATTTATAGACCATAATGTCTCCCAGATAACACTTTTCACTCCAAATCAGACTTGTAGATGGCATTTATTACTATATTACTGGAAATTTCTTAAGAATAAACTTTTTGGATTACTGTCTAACTCAATACACAAAAGTAAACTTGAAATGGATCAAAGACCTGAATGTAAGTCATGAAACCATAAAACTTAGAAGAAAATATAGGCAAAACTCTCTTGAATATAAACATGAGCAACTTTTTCATGAACACATCTCTTCGGGCAAGGAAAACTAAAGCAAAAGTGAACAAGTGGGAATATATGAAACTAAAAAGCTTCTGTACAACAAAGGGCACCATAGGCAGAACAAAAAGCGTCCTACAGTATGGGAGAATATGTTAGTAAATGACAAATCCAATAAGGGGTTGACATCCAAAATATGTAAAAACCTCACATGTCAAAACAACCAGAAAGCAAATAACATGATTAAAAAATGGGCAGAGGAGCTGAATAGACACTTCATCAAAGAAGAAATTCACATGAAAAGATGCTCCACATTCTTAATCATCAGGGAAATGCAAATTAAAACCACAATGAAATATAACCTCAAACCAGTAAAGATGGCCACTATCCAAAAGACAAGCAACAACAAATACTGGCAAGGATGTGGAGAAAGGGGAACACTCCTACACTGCTGGTGGGAATGTAAATTAGTTCAACGATTATGGAAAGCAATATGGAGGTTCCTCCAAAAACTAAAAGTAGAAATACTATTTGACCCAGGAATTCCACTCCTAGGAATTTTACCCTAAGAAAACAGTATCACAGATTCAAAAAGACATATCCACCCCTATGTTTATCACAGCACTATATACAATAGCCAAGAAATGGAAGCAACCTAAGTGTCCATCAGTAGATGAATGGATAAGGAAGATGTGGTACATATACACAATGGAATATTATTCAGCCATAAGAAGAAAACAAATCCTACCATTTTCAGCAACATGGATGGAGCTAGAGGGTATTATGCTCGGTGAAATTAGCCAGGCAGAGAAAGACAAGTACCAAATGATTTCACTCATCTGTGGAGTATAAGAACAAAGAAAAACTGAAGGAACAAAACAGCAGAAGAATCACAGAACCCAAAAATGGACTAACAATTACCAGAGGGAAAGGGACTGGGGAGGATGGGTGGGAAGGGAGGGATAAGGGCGGGGAAAAAGAAAGGGGCAATACAATTAGCATGTATAATGTAGGGGGGGTGCATGGGGAGGGCTGTGCAACACAGTGAAGACAAGTAGTGATTCTACAGCATCTTACTAGGCTGATGGACAGTGACTGTAATGGGGTTTGTGGGGGGTACTTAGTGAAGGGGGGAGCCTAGTAAACATAATGTTCTTCATATAATTATAGATTAATGATAAGAAAAAAAAAAAGAAAGAAGCCAGGCAGAGAAAGACAAGTACTAAATGATTTCACTCATCTGTGGAATATAAGAACAAAGCAAAAACTGAAGGAACAAAACAGCAACAGACTCCCAGAACCCAAGAATGGACTAACAGTTACTGAAGGGAAAGGGACTGGGGAGGGTGGGTGCCAAGAGAGGGAAAAGGGGATTAAGGGGCATTATTATTAGCACACACAATATAGGGGGTGCACAGGGAAGGCAGTATAGCACATAGAAGACAAGTAGTAACTCTATAACATCTTACTACACTGATGGACAGTGACTATAATGGGGTATGTGGTGGAGACTTGATAACAGGGGGGAATGTAGTAATCACAATGTTGCTCCTGTGAAACCTGAGCATAAGATTGTATATCAGAGATATCTTAATACAAAATAAAAAATAAATTTAAAAAAAGAATAAACTTTATTTTCAAGCCCTCAAATATAAATTAAAATATTCATTTTTAAAAACACCTCACAGGGCACTATACTAAATGAGGAACATGGTGTGTCTGTTCACTTAGTTTAAATTAAAATTAAATTACTTAGAATCAATAGGACTAAAGTATAATGGTACTTCAAAAGGAAAACACATGGGCTTGAGTATGCCAAATTCATTCTATTAATTTTTCTGTACTAATTATTTAGTGATCTGTGCCACTGGAAGAACAGGAGGTTTTGCAAGCTTCAGATGAATTTACTGAGCACATGCCATGAAACATATGGGTCTAGTTTGGGGATAAAACTGTATCTGTCCTAACATTGCATAATTGAGGAAAGATAAGAAAGGAGCTCTAATCCACATGCAAATCTGAACAAAAGACATACAGGTTCTTTGTTTTCTTTTGCTTTATTTTAAGCCTTGAGAAAAAAGTAATAACCCTCTCTTTAAAGCAAATAACATTTTGTTAGAGATGGTAAGCAACATCAATACTATAATAATGTTTATTCTAAACCTCTAATAAATATGATAGATTAAATCCTATGAAGTGGGTTATTATGTGCCCAATCCTTGGATGGGAACTATGGAGACCCAAGAATAAAAATAGAAGAAAGTCCACATTATCCAAATCCCTAGAAGAGAAGACAAATCTTTCTTTCCCCGTCTTGTCACGGTAGCAGGTCATCTTGGCAATTTATTTTAATTTATACACTTGTACACATACATGCATATGATACCTATGTACATACATATATACATACATATGTATCACAATTATATAGAGATTTATGTTGATGTTGATGTTTTCTGAGTGCTGTGTACATACTATAAATAAAGAACCATCTTCCTCTAGATCGAAGGCTGAAATAGACTTACGTAATAATAGCAATTGTTCTTGTAAACACAGCTGTCTAGTCAGCTGTAGTCTTCAGAAATTGACTTTTCATTTTGATAATGCAAAATTTTATACTACTAAAAACACTAATTCATAAATTTTTATTTATGTAAATACAAAATTTATATTATTAAGTTATATTATTGAAAACCATTCTCAGTATTAGTAGAAAAAGGAAACATTCTCATCTTGATAAATATACTTCCAGACACCCTCAAAGGATATCATACACAAGAGAAATAAGAGACAGTTTTCATAAATCTGAATGCAGGAAACCAACATTGAACTTTGTTTTCAAAGTCCATGCAATTCATTCAGATAGTAAACAAAAATATAAAATAAGAATAACAATAAGAAGTTAAACTACCCTTATAGAAAAGAAAGAAGCAGTCTTATTTGCAATTGCCATGATTGTTAACCTAGAATTTCCAAGTTGAAAAGATGGAATTTGAACAGGCTTACAGTTAGGATTTAGTAAACTTTTTTAACCACTAAGTAGAATTCAAAGATAATACCTGTCTGCTCTGATAGTAAATGAGAGTAGAAAAGGAAGCAGGGACATTTGTATATTTTATAAAAGCTAACAAAAAGTATATCCTAAGTTGTATTTGACTATAAGACAGAATTCTACTCTCCTAAATATGAGACTGATGATGGTCATGTACCACGAACTACTTCATTCAAGGCCATCCTTATATCCCTTCATTTAGAAATTAAAGTGTGTAAAAATTTTTCTTTTTGTTTTTTAGTAACTGTGTGCTATTGTATAGGAGAACAAACTAAAAAGCATCTTATAGTTGCCAGACACGAATCTTAAAAACAGACCATCCATGTAAGTCACAGAAATATACTTATACATATCCATTTCTGCATACACATGCTCTGGGGATGATCTGACATATTACTAGAACACAAAGACATAAAGTTCGGATATAACTGCAATTTTTTAATAACTTTTTCAAATATGGGTATTTTACATTGACTGGAAATATTCTTAGGTTTTTGTTTGTTCAACAGACTCCTTCATTAAGCTTTGTGGTTTGCTATGAATAGTCTACTTATTTAATAATACTAAGTAAACAAGAAGCAAAAATATATTAAAAGCCCCCTAGAAATCCTGGTGCTAAGTCTACCTACATGAAAGATATCAAGAAATGTCCTACACCTAGGAAACTTTGGAGAAGTTTTTAATTTCTGAAATATTTGATAAGGGTTAATATGTTTTGCTGATGGTCTGTTTAATGTAAAATAGGAGAGAAATCTAACCTGACAATGGCTCTCCTCTCTGTGACATTTGAGGCCACTACACACAAAGCAAATCACAGTCAGAATGAGATTATGATGCAATGATCTCGTTGTGAATGTTGCATTATGGCTCAAGCAGTGCATAAGCGGTCCCTCGGCACTTCTGCTTACAGCAATTTGAATTTCTCTGGTAGCTCAGTATGATTTATGGCATATTTCAGACTTTCTCTTCATCAAGGGAGAACACTGTCAAGTTCATGAGAGTTTTGCAACTGAGAAAGGAAAGAAAGGAGAGCGTTTCGAGTAAACAGGAATTTGTGGTTTGTTATAATTTTGGCGTTTAAAACTGAATTGGTTGCAAAATTATCTTTGACAGTTGTATTCAATATAGTCTTGTGTACTGAATAGAAAAGCCAATATGTTTATTACTAAATCGTCCATGGGCTTGTTCAGCCTTCATTTCACATGGAAAACACCTGCTTGAAGAACAAGTGCTAAGGTTTTAGTATTAATAGTAGAATAGACCTTCAGCAGGGACTCATATAAAATTCTGCTGTTTATCTTTTTTGAAACTCCTGTTCTGGCAAACAGGTGGTTTCTTATACCTGCAGTATTTCATTTCCTCATGCACAGCTGTGTTAGAAAATGTTTGATTTTATGAACCACATGCCAGTCTTGGCAATATTTTTATAATGGACAGGAAAAAGCAAATTGTATTGCTTCATTTATTTTTCCTATAACAGCAATGTAAATTTTCAGATTTAATATTACATGCTTTCTTCATAGTCAACTTTTGTAATATAAGAAGCTGTTTCTCCAGAAATATGGACAATAGCATGAATTCATCCTTAAATTCACATGCAAAATAAAACACTGCTGATGAAAGCCTTTTTTTGCCTTTTTTTATTATTCATAAAATTCCCTAGGTATGCGTGGTATTTTATAGAGCATATAAAAAGACAAGGTCCCTGCCACAAGTTTATAGTATAATCCAAGGAACACATCATGTAAACAGCTCAGATATAGAGAACACATATTATTTGAGGGACAATCATAGAAGGATAGTTTAAAATACTTCTTAAATAAGGAGACAGAGTCACAAAAGTTATTTTTGTAGTTAAAATTTTCAGGGCAATTTGTTGGGCAAGGTAAAAAAAATGGAAAGTGGTAAATAATAAAGTTGATAGGATAACAATTTAAATTTTATTTTCAACTTCTCCATAGCTTTTGAATCATATCCACAGAAATCAAAATGCTTTAATACATTTTGTCTAGGATTGCTATAGTAACATCCAACCTCCCCACTCCATAACATATATGTAGAGGTTGATTTGACTGACTTAAAGTTACCATGTACTTACATCATATAATCATGGAATTCTACAAATTGAGAGCTTTTAGTTATGAGCCCTGTAACTAACCAACCTTAATAAAGTAAGATACATAAAGGTTGCACTGTATCTTCAAGTTCACCTGGATAGGTACTGGTAAAATTAAACTGGAAATCAAGTTACTGATTAGAAACTGATTAGAAACAAGTTTCTAATTTAATATTTTTTTAAAAGAATGAACCTTTTTTTCTGTATTTTAATAACCTGGAACAAACACTAAAGTAGCAGATCAAATGGTGGACCTTGCCTTCAGTTATACTACCTTAAAAGTCACAAAATGTCAGGCAAGAAATTATCTGCTCTGAGATTCAATTTACTCATCTGTAAAATGGAAATGCCAACAATATTAATATTTTATGTCTCAGATTAAACGAGAAGAAATAGTAGATGTGAAATGGGAATAAGAACTTTACATAGTGAAACCTTAGAATGCTGACACTGAACAAAAGGCAGCTTGAACCTGTCTCTGAAATGAAGAAAATGTTCTAATTGGTAAGCATAGAGAGGAATTCCATGCGTAAAGAGAGAGCCAGCAGTAACAAGGATGTGTATAAGAAGGTATTCTGCCCAACTGAGCATTCATTCATTAAGCATTCATTCAGGAGTGTTTTGTTTGGAGTATTTATTACCTCTCTGTGTAATTTATTTTTTAATTTGTATAACTTAATTTTTAACAGTGAATTTTTTTAACAATATGCTTACAAAAGTTTTTGAAAAACTGACAACTGACTTGTGAGCCAGCTTTAGCACGTGACTACCTTTGCCTGAACTCCAAGTGTGGGTACCAAATGCTAACTCAAAGTCTGTTTCTAGTTTCAAAATCCTACCACTTTCTTCTTGGAGTATTTGTTGAATAACAACATGCTGACAGAACATGCCAGTCAATGTAGCTAATCCAGCCCTACCATCAGCTAGTTGATGTGATAGTCTTATGGAGGAGATGGTCATGAAGCAGAGAGACATGAGATTAAAGATACTATAAATTCTTTAAAGTGCTGCAGAAAGAACAGGATGGTATGGGATGGAACACAATAGAGGGCACAGTTAGAGAATAACAAATGTAGCGTTCAGGGAAGGGCATGCAAGCAGAGACTGAACAATGAGTAGGAATTAAGGAAGTCAGAAAAAAGAGAAGACAGTCCCTCTGGTGAGATTTAAGAACACCCAGAGGAGGAAAGGTATGTAGCATGTTTGAAGAACAGAAGAAAGACCAATGTGGAGAGCACAAAGGGTAGGAACTACCCAGACGAGTTTTGAGAGGGGAAGTAGAGTACGCTCCTTATCATGCAGGGTCTTTCAGACCACGTTAAGCAAGATGAGTTTTCTTTTTTTCTCTGAACAATAAAAAGCTATCAAAGACTTTTTAAAAGAGAAATCTCATGATTTAATTTATAATTTACAATCGTCACAGTAGTGGTTCTAAGGAAAGAGGATATAAAAGACAAAGAGTGAAATTGGAAACACTGAATTAGGGGTTACTGCGCGGCCCATGTGGGAGGTGCTAACTTGGGTTTCCATACTAGCAGTGGATGCAGTTGAGAGAAGAAAATGAATCCTAGATATGGTTTGGAAGGAGATAAACAGACATAGTGACATATTATATATATATATATATATATATATGTATTTGCATTTACTTTTATAAATTATGGTATGTGATTTTAGTTAGAAACAAAAAGATATCTTAATTACACATTATCTTCAAAAGACAGATACTTACATTTTAGTAACTGATAAATCCAATGATTGAGACTGTGAGTTAAAAAAAAAAAAAGGTTGCTATTTTCTGAGTTTGGAGAAGACTGACCAAAGTCAGAGTTCATGCTGGGGCATAAGATTGCATTTTTTTATAATTCATTTTGCCTGGAACCATACAAAAATTCTTGCTATGGATCTTTAAATGGAAGAGGATAATTAAATAATTCAGAAGAGAGGATATGATATTAACACTATCTATAAAGTTTAATTTCAGGATTTCATAACTTTCTGTACAATGGGAAGTAGAAAATTCCATTGACTTTTATCACTCTAGAGCTCTCGGGTGGTTGTCCTGTTTTGAATAGCATTGTTTAAATATACTACAAGAGCGGTTTCAAGGAAATGGATGTGATGATGAGTGACACAGAAACTATTTGAGGAGTCTTAGTAAATACCCTCACTGGATATAATGCCTGAAGAACTAATGCATGAATGGAAAAATAATAACTACAGTTATTTTAAACCACAATTATGATTAAGAAAATAGATACAAGGTAGCTATAAACAATAAAAAGACAGCATTAATGTAACTACAATTGTAAAAATCCTTTCAAGATAGAGGAAATGATTTGGATTTATCAGTTACTAAAAAAAAGAAGTATTTATGTCTTTTGAAGATAATGAATGTGTAATGAAGCTATCTTTTTTATTCTAACTAAACTCACATACCATAAGTCATAAAAGTAAATGTAAAAATTTCCATACATAAACCTTAGGAAATTGTCCAAGATGACATTTTAAGATTACCCTGTGTTAAGATATAGCCCTTCTTTAGGAAATAAACCTGAAGAGGCTGTAAAATTTACACCATGAGAGGATGTGTGCTATTGTAATGTCTACATGTACAGAGGTCAACATTCACTTTTAAAGTACAAACAAAATACAGCTACCATTTAAAAACTTTGAACTTCTTCAATTCGTAAGTATAAGAATCATTTAAACCATTTTGCACATTATTTTATCTATCAATAGTAATTAACACAGTCTTAATCTGGCTAATGTTAATGACCACTGTTCTGCCATAAATCCCAGTTAAACCAAGCTTATTAAGGGCTAATTAAAGGAAGTCTTATGCACACTGAATAAGGTAATGTCTGTTTCTAGAGCTGGAGTATGTATTTTGTCTGATAACATAAAATGAAACAAAACTTTTCAATTAAAAGTTTATGGGCTGGTTATTGATATCTAAAAAATGTGCCCATGAAATAACCAACATCATTCCTTTTCCTATGTGCATGTGCTTTTTGAAAATGTAGCAATGCAGTCTAAATCTGGTAGCGTATTTCCTGAGCATGACACCAGGCTCAGACCTGCAGCAAATTATCAATAAAACTCCCTTTGCATAAATATTCTATCAGGATCAACTAGTGAAGATTCTGAATAATGTCGAAGGCATGTAGAGGAGGAAATAATCTATATGGTTTCAAATGCTGTTGAGACATCATGGATACTAGAAACTATCAACTTTTTAGAAAATATTTGTGTGTGTATGTTTTTGTATACACTTTAATATTTTATTTTTATTTTCTATCTAATAAACTTGAGAATAGTGCTTACAATGTGTCAGGTTGTGTTCTGAGAACTAATTTAACCCTAATAATCCCAAAAAAGCCATATGCAATATTTATAATTATTACACCTGTGATACAGAGGAATAAACTGAGACACAGGATAAGGTGCTTGAAAATGTCCCAAGTAGAGTAAAAGAGAGCAGAGCCACGCTTCGCACCCAAGCAGTTAGGGGCACCAGATTTTGTGCTCTCAACACTGAACCACAAAACTGTTGCCTTTCAGTTTTCACTTAGATGTTCTCATTCTCCCTCCCTCCTGCTGTTTCTCCTCTCCCACCACCAACCCCTGCCAAAAACTCCTTAGAGAGACAGCAGTAAATATTCAGGAGTTATGGAAATGTCAGAAGGAGTTTGAGGATTTATAGAAAAGGACATGTGCATATCACTAGAAAGCTGGAGACATGAAGATTAAGTATATACAAATCTTAGAATATGGGGTCAAATATGACTATTCTGAAAGACTATTTGTGGATATAAGAAAATGAAAATGATGTCCAGCTACATTATGTTCAGGGTTTTTGTTTTGGTTGGATCTAAATCAAGGAAGAATAAGCCACTGAGTTCTGAGTAGTATACATGCAGACTAAAATATACATATATATGAATATATATGTACATACATGATTAAAGAGTATGGTACTTAAATTATTCTAATACAGTTTTAGAGTTCAAATTTGGGAAAAAAACTGATGTGAAAATGATATTGAGGGGCAACATTTTTATATAAATCTGTATCTCAGATGCAACTTGTGTAAGGTAATGGATCATTCTGACAAATTAGGTAATATTGTCTACTGGATGATTTTCCTACCTGTTTTTATCAATTTTTTTCTTTTTATTTATTGTTTTTGCCACTTTATTTCTTAACATTAATGATTTATATCCAACTAATCAGAATTCCTGGTTACTGACTAAATACGATACTGTCTGCCTTGCATGAGTTTATGATACAGAAATTTCAAATCACAAATCACTCTATATTCCTGGAGGAATAAATAGATGTTATACAATTATGCTGCTACAGTATTCATCTCAAAAAGAATGCTTACAAATATATGACTCATTCTGAGTAATCATGCTTTGAAATATCACATTATGTTGCTCTATCACATCTGAGAAAATCCACTCAGAAGAGTAAAATAGTTACAAACTTTCCAATGACTCTATCACAATTTCAAAGAAACATCACACTACAAAATTAGTATTATTAGAAAGTAGAGCTCTAAATAAACTTGTATATTCATCTGTGTAAATTTATCTCCTATCAATCACAGGAAGTAGGTATGACACTTTAAAGAGAAGATATTACTAACAACATTTTCAATAACAGGGCTATATATTCAAAAGTAATCAATAACAAAACAAACAGGAACTGACAAGTAGTCAACAGAATAATTTTTCCTGAAATACTTAGCAGTATCCTTTTAAAGTAATTGCTTGTGGTCAATGTTCCTCATGTTTTGGTCTGCCTGCTTGTTAAAATAGAATGGATGTCATATCCACTAATTTTTTGACTGTTTAAGGATGTTTTTCACACCAACAATCAACCATAAGGAGGGCTATGACATAAACATACCTAAAAAAGTATTCTTTCAACAAAGTTTTGAGGATTAATAGATCTTTTAAAAAAGATGAGGGGGAAGAAAATATTTTTTTCAAAAAATACATAAAAGATATATGTCTTTTAAAAAAATAGTGCCTATGTGTGGGGTTCACTATCAATATGGATTAAACCGATTATGGGACACATCTTTCTTAGTTGATGGGAGAACTCAGAAACTGCTGAGTTACACTTTGCGGTAAACATATTGGAACAGTGCCAAAGTCGTTGTAAACATTTCTGAGCTTACTTTTCCAGGGAACTCTTTTAAAAATCAATTAGAAATGAAAGTCTTTCGATGCTGGTGTTTTAAAATGTCAAGCTTGTATTACTTTTTTCCTTGTTGTGCATCAATGGCAATATTTCAAACCCTGTATATTAAATTGATTATAGTCTATAATTGAGCTGTTAAAGGGATAGAATGTACAAGTGTTCTAAAATTTACATCACAGCTGAACTTTTTTTTCTTAATGAAAATAAGCCCAATTAGGTAAAAAATGGGAAAGGCAAAGGGAGAAAGTATGAAGTTAGAGAAAGTATAAATGGCTCCTCAAATTTTATTTAAAAGCATACTCAAGTATATTTATTGCTTTTGAGAAATATTTTTTTAATATTATAGGTCAGTAGGTTAAAATAATAAATGTTTTATTTATGATTCCTTAAACAGAATTTTTAGAAAGCATTCAATGGACAATGAATGGCAAAGGATCAGTGATGAGTCTAAATTTACAAAAAAGAGGTCTGTTCAAGAATTTACTATAATCCAGATTAAACTATTTATTTTAAAATATATAATATGAATGTAGATGAATACCTTATATGTTTGAATATGTGTACATACATAGCTGTTTTCTTATTAAAAGGGGATATTGTCAAAGCTTCTAAAGGTAGTACTTTTTTCATGAGGTACAAGTAATTGTGTTTGATATATAGTGATGCCATATTTCATTATATATTT